>NC_048274.1:11146326-11446951 GCF_009762535.1 Notolabrus celidotus
AAATCATACGCAGTTGTAAGCTATTAGATGTCAAGTAACAAGTAATGTCTCCTTAACATCTCTGTTACTAGTTTCTGAAAATAGGCCTAGGAGTTCTGGTTACTTTCAGCACTGCTTGTATCATCCATTCAGTCTCACATTCGTGTTCAATAATCAGAGAAAGAATCACTGCAGCATTCTTCCTCAGAAACTGCACATGATAAAGCTGCAGCAAACACCACCTGAAGTAGAGGCACAAGAGACACAAAGCATTATCCAAAATGTGAGAATGAGACTTTGTAGTATTTCAAAGGCTAGGTGGCTTTTAATGGCACACTATCAGCCTCGCAGAGTCAGGAAATGGTAAAACAGTCCTTAGAACTCCTTTCAGTGGACACAGGACTTTTTTATTTATTTAATGAAGTCTGATTCCTCACAGACATTTGCATGATATGAATTACTGAGAGTTACTGCCTCTAAATCAGGCCCTGTGAGTCCAGTTTGTAGGACATGGTTTCCAAAGAGCAGTAAATCCTATTAAGGTTGTGATGTAAAGCTGTACGTGTGTCACTGCTCTGGTGGTCTGGTGATGTCTGTTGTGTCTTGTGTGTCCAGGGAGGGGAAGATGGTGGTTCTGTCTCTAGCGATCGGGCTGGCTGAACAGGACGACTTTGCCAACCTGCCAGATCTACAGGAAGCTCCTGCAGGCATAGAGAACGAAACCACACCAGAAAAAAGGTAAAGAGAGAAAGAGAGGGACGAATGATGAGACTTATTCGATCATTTAGTGTCTCAGGAATAAAACATGTTGCTGTTCGTTTCTAAGGAGAAGTACATGATAAGTTATGTGACTTTAGAAGGGTTGCAGGACTGTTTGTCTCTCTTGTGTTGATGCAGAAACTCAAAGATCAGTTTTATATCGCCAAACATAAAAATACTTTATAAAGATATTATTTTAGCTGCCTTAAATAGCACAGTTTTGCTTAAAGTATGTTTATGAGGGCAACTTTCCTATTTTAACTCTTTCCATTTGAGGATATTTAAAAAGGTTTTCATACAGTGTTAAGCTGTTTGAACACTCTACAACTAGACCCAAATGCAGACCAACAGACCAAGTAGTAGGGGGAAAAAGAGTATTTTCTTTTCCACATAACTGAACGTTGATGCTGGCAGGTTGAGGCTGGTTGAAGGTGGAAGGTTGAGGCTTGGGGCAGTGGCACCGGTAGAACTGAGAAGGGAGCTTATGGCTCAGGTGGAGAGGCTGGAGGCGGAAATCATCTGGCAGCAAGGAAGAGAAGAGTCAGGGGCTGTTTTCGAAACCGCCTGCTTCATACTACCTTCATACAGAGTATGATGTACTTACTGCATACTGAGTTTTAAGGTAGTATGTAGTATGACTGTTCCGTTGGGTCTGTTTTGAAGTATGCTGGGTCAGGTGTCGCTGGATTTTCGGTTTCAGAAAGCGGAAGTAAACAACGGACAAGCTGATAGTGAAATTGCTTCTTTAGAATCCACTTATGATTTAAAAAGTTAAGCTTCTGTAATTAGAAGAATTTACAAGATTCACTGGTGTTTATTTTGCATTACTTCTCTGTAAATGTCTGGTATACTCCAAAACATTTTCCCAAATCAGTGCAACATTTGGGTAGTTTTGGCATACTGCTGATATTCTCCCTGTCTTTGTCTGGAGGTCTGTCTTGTTCACATACTGCATACTGAATTTAAGCCAAATCAGTACGTACTGCTAGTATAAGCGTTTTCGAAACAATTAGTGTTTAAGAACTGCAGCAGGTGAATAATTAATGAGAACCAGGTGTGCCTGTTGGGAGCTCCAGCACCTGGAAGCC
This sequence comes from Notolabrus celidotus, assembly GCF_009762535.1. Taxonomy (NCBI): domain Eukaryota; kingdom Metazoa; phylum Chordata; class Actinopteri; order Labriformes; family Labridae; genus Notolabrus; species Notolabrus celidotus. The sequence continues at coordinate 11,148,153 of NC_048274.1, forward strand.
ACGCCCAGCCTCTGAGAGAAACCAAATGTGCACAGAGTTAAAAAAAAAATACTTGTTCACTACATACAGACTAGTTTCTGACAGTTTTGAAGTAGCTGTTTCTTTTCAGTGAAATTCAAATTAATCAGAAACCACGTTTAAAAATATATATTTCATTACCTGTTGGTGCTTAAAAGCTTTCCATACATTGCCAGAGATATACATCTGCTGTCTCTGGTGGTCTCCTGATGTAGTTATACAGTATGTAATCCTCCTCAGGCCATTAAACCAGTACAAAGGACATGACCCTGGTGTTCTCAATGGTAGCTGCTTGATATTGTTAAAGCATAAGTAGTAAAGCACTAACCATATTGTAGTAAAATGACCGACCTCCTTATTCCTGATTTTCCCTGTGTGCTTACATGGAGATTTATGTTTCCTATTTGTTTTATGATATCACCAGATTGTCCTATAAATTTCGTGTCATCTCGTTCCTTTTAATAATATCTTCCGTGTTCTTCGTCCAGACCTTTGTAAGTCTGCTTGTCTGCAGCGCTGCACTGTTTGATCTGCGACTCATAAGCCCGGGAGAAAAGGCACCCTCATTATTTAAGAGTAAGGTCCCTCACATGAAATAACTCGTCTAAAAATATGCTAACCTCTCATCTCGCACTGATCTCACAGTGGCTGTCAGAGACGAACACAGTGCTGAACAAAGGACTACACAGGCTGCCCTCTTATCACATCAGGCTGTGTGAGGGATAAAGAGCTCAACCCACTGTTTTAAGGAAGATTGCTTTTAAATCAGAGATGCTGCTTTTAAATTTCTTTAAAAGTTTTCACCTCTCTGCAGTGCATCCGAGTGTGCTGCTCTAACTAGGTCATGTATGAATCTACTGTTACTGCAAAACAGCAGTCTGAACTGGAAGACACAAGCCTTTCATAGGAAACATAAACATGTCTTGTTTTTATTTTATTGCAGCCATTTTTACATGTTTTATGCTTTTAAAATTGAATTTAAAATGTGTACGGGTCAGTCAGGGGATGAAGAACGGCTTACCTCTTGTCCTCCCATCATCCTCTCTCCCTGTCTTTGTCTGGAGGTCTGTCAAGCACCTACCTCTAATCACAGCCGGCCGGTGAGCCTCTACCCAGAGGGGTCGTGCGGGCTAACTCGTCTAGTGTCCTTCCACCGCTAATAACAGCTCTCCATCATCATCTCTGTCTGTCTCTCTCATCTCTCTGTCTCCGTTGTTACTCCGTGTGCTGCCATCGTTGTCAGCCGGCTCACTCGCGGTCGTTTTCATGGAGCCCGGCCGGCTGAGAACAATGGGACAGGATGATCCAGCAGAGATGTGACAAGATGCTGTCAGACAGTGAAAGAGAGACAGAAAAAGTGGGAAACCTTTACTCACTGCTTTCTAGAGAAATATGTTACAAGATAAAAATAGGCAGTCCCACAGAGGTTTCAGATTCCTTTAGTTTATCAATGAAATCAAATACAGCTCAGAGCACAAATATCCAAAAACATAAAATCCAGTAATTAAAGATTCAGAATAGTAGGTACTAGAAGAAGCTGAATGAGCCGTGTGCAAGGTCATACAGTATGTTCAGGATTTAAGAGTAAACATGGAGACCTGTGTCCTTATATTCAATAGCTTTAACAAATTACACGTCTGTGATTCAAATTGCATTTAGTGATTTTTCATTTGCCAATCGAGGTCAGTAAAGAAGCTGTATACACTGAGGTTAGACCATATACTGTATAATACATGGACGTAGTCGCTGTGACGTCACCCATTTGTTTCTAAAGTGGAGTTTTGAAGCCTAACGTCAGTGGCTGCCATATTGAATTTCTGAACTCAACTAAGTGTCGGTCAAGCCAGTGTGAGGTAAAGAGGCGGGCTTTGAGCCTCCTCGCCAACAGCTAGTGTTCCTGTTACGGGTGTGAGGGTGAACCCAAAAGCAGCACACTGGAGCCCGGAGGAAACAGCAGGTAACAGTCTTTACTAACCCGGTCACACAATGTCTGTTGAGATGCTGGTTTCGCTGTGTGGAGGATCAGGCTGGAAACAGACGAGGAGCAGGCAAATCTCTTGGTCGGGGACAGAAGGCTGAGGTAGTTACCAGGGCAGAAACGAGGAAGGAAGGTCGGGGACAGGCAGGGTTGAAACTGGGAGATCAGTCCGAGGAAAAGTGCTGGAGAGTCTTGCATTTGCAGTGAGAACAATCTGGCACTGAGTGAGCTGAAACCGGGACTTAAATACTGGCAGCAGGTTATGAGAAACAGGTGATTTGTGTTGGCTTAATGAGGAGAGTGTGGTTCAGGTAAACGAAGGGGAGTGGAAATGTAGTGGGCTGAGAGGCTGAGCAGGTGTGGCAGGTGATAACTGTGACAGTTCCTGCCTGTCAATCAAGTCAGCTATGACTCTAATTATAGAAAACTTATAACCTTAACATGTTCTGAACTGCTGAGTTATGAAAAAATTCACCCGCCTAATAGAGAAATGAGCTATTGTGTATGTGGCTTCTGGTACTTCTGGAGCCAGCCTCAAGTGGACACTTGAACTACAGTTTTTAGCACTTCCACATCGACTCAATTTCTCATGGTAGGATATTGCCGCTTGGGTAAAATACGGAGCAGACAGTTTCCTATTGACGTTATACTAATACCAATATCAAAAACATTAACAATTGTACAGTCTGCGGGGCGCCATTTGGCTAAGTGTTTTTGCTAAGTGTGCGCCCTTTGTACTGAAGCTATAGTCTATAGTTTACAACCCCAGTTCTCTCTTCTTTACATTTCCTGTCTCTTCAGCTGTCCTGTCTAATAAAAGCAAAAATGCATGACTTTAAAAAAACAATGAAATGTTTGCACCTCTTTGGTTAATGTTACTTATACTTTCCTGTTGGTTTATTAGAGCTAGAGTTTAGCAAAACGCTAGTCTGATGTGTTGCTTCTGTGAGACACCTATTTCAGAAAGAGTCCCCCTTTCCTCCAACCACCACCACACCTTCCAAATCCCTGTCCCCATGTGAAACAAAATATAATATCAAAGCTCACAACGCTACATGCTGACAAGGATTTGGATTGTACAATAAGGTATTTATGTTATAATTGTTTTGTTTTATCGCTGGGATTTTAATGCTCAGGTTTGTCTTCCCATGTTGCACCAGAACAAGCTCCCCCTCTTTGCAAAGGCACTATCACTGTGCTCTGTGCTCAGCACCACCTGAGACAGTCGTGAGAGATTAAACGATGCACAAACCACCCTTAGTTTCTTCTTTTATTGTTATAGTTTGATAGTTCAGCCAGACCTTTCTCAAGCTCTGGTACAGCACTGTGTGGAGACCGGTCTACACATGCAGGACTACAAGAACTCTACATTTGTGCTCTGTGAAACAAAAGCAAGACGCTTTGTCTAGCTCAGAGGAACCGAAGAGCTGGTGATGACTCTTTTTGTGTTTATCACTACGAGTGGTCTCTTTCCCATTAGGCAGGGCCATTTTGTTCATTGTAAATAGAAAGATATTGATTAGTGCAGCCTGAATGTGTGTAATCAGTGGTCACTAATTGACAGTGTACCGCTGCTGCTGGGGACACTGTTATCAAGAGTCATAATTATCTCATAAAACAGTGCAGTTGTTTCTTTTTGTTCGGAGGAAACCAGCTGGCGTTAAAGAAGAGACACTTAGCGTGTCAGTTTGTTCTGTGGATTTGTGAAGCTGTAGTGATACGAACAGATACAGTAGTGAGGCGCACCCAGACGCTGAGAACTGCTCATCAAAGCTCCCAACACAACACAGAGATATGATCTATTTTTACTGCCTGTCACTCAGTTAAAACCTAAAACCAAATTTGTGCAGACAGATGATCTGAGGTGAGGCTGATCTGACAGGAGATTCATCCCTGAACAAATCTACAGAGTTGGTTATTACCTCTGTGTGTGTGTGTGTGTGTGTGTGTGTGTGTGTGTGTGTGTGTGTGTGTGTGTGTGTGTGTGTGTGTGTGTGTGTGTGTGTGTGTGTGTGTGTGTGTGTGTGTGTGTGTGTGTGTGTGTGTGCGTGTGTGTTGTGTTGCGTTGTGTGAGGAGTTCACTGTTAATCTGTGATTTGGAGAGGAGCAGCGGCTGAGTAGCTGTTGCCTACAAAAGCTGTCTTGTACTTATTACATCTGAGAGATAACATCCCATAAGATGGCAGTGCTGCTGTGATTACAGTTAATTATATTATTGTCAAAGGACACATTTTGTTTCTCGCTGATGTGTTATCTGGAGACAAAGCCGGTGATTTCTCGCTCCATGTTAAGCCAAAGGTCCTCTAATCTCTTCTGTGGAGGCTTCTTCTCATGTAAGTTAGTTATGGTCACAGTGGCCGACTGACCAAATCCCTGTGGTGGACTGGACATAATCACCCACCTGCTGATAACTATGATGGAAGCTCTGTAGCTGTTTGTGTTATTATCTTCTCAGAAAGCTGTTGTTGCATGGTGGAGCTGCATCTTAATGAGTTCAGAGATTCAGCACACACAGAGACGCAACAGGGAAATGAATATGAATAAACCAAGAAGAGCATACTGCTCCTGCAACCTCCAGTCTGAAGCTTGAGTTTGCAGGAGTTGTAAAATGTGCAACAGCATGTACTGTAGAGCACAATGAAAGTCTGCCTCCATTTAATGCTATCCAAGAATAAACTTTACCCATACAGCTGTTGTCAGTGATGGGACATTCAAAACTAGACTAAATGTGGTCCGATTTAAAAAAAAAAAGAGCTTCTAGTGAGGTTGCTCATTCATAACCTTTAAATGAGAAACCGTGTGATGACAAAGATATACGCTTCAGAAGTTGGAGGATCCGCTGGGAGGGAAGGAGACAAAGCTCACAGACATTATATTTGAAGGATTGTCTCAAAAATAAAGTCAGAGAGGACAAATATTTCAAACAGTTTACCAAGTCCAAAAGAAAAGTACATTTGACTTTTAATGTTTATAAAGAGTCAATATTAAGAATTCTGTCTCTGTGGACACTAAGGGTTGCTTAATCATTAGTATCACCGCACAGTGAGTTTTTTTGGCGTCATGGTGAGATGGTCCCTCTCCATCTAAGTATCTTAGGTCTCTCTTTCCTTCTCTTTTCCCTGTCCCTTTGTATATCCTTATGTAATCTTTCTTTTACTTTCTCTTATTTTTATTTTTATTTTTTTTATTTTTTGGCCCTCCTAGGTGTGCACGCCCTCTTTTACAGAACATGGTATTAGCTGGTTGATGGTTGCATGCACACAGTCACAAGCACAGAAGAAAAATGTTTTCTTTCTTTTCTTTTGCTGCAAGAATAAATTGCATTAATATTTGACAGTTTGTGACAAACATAACAGACCAGAAATATATATGCAGACAAGAGTAAAAGAAAAAAAAAAAGAATTCTGTCTTTCATCGAAGTCATCAAAAGTAAATGTTTGTCAGACATTTCAGTGTTCAGCTTTAGATTTCGTATTAAAACAGATATTATCATCAGTGCTTTTTGTTTTGGTTCTATTTATTTATTGCACATATAAAAGAATGAAACAAACTATAACAAGAGCCAAGATATAACAGGTAATTTCAACAATATAACTAACTACTAACTTTAGTGACAATAAATGTGCAGGAGGAGCCAACAAAACTTTAACGGCTTGTCGAGTGGGGCTCCTAATAACAATATTACTCAACTTTATTGATATAGCACCTTTCAAACATACAAACATGCAGCTCAAAGTGCTTCACAAAAGAACAGAGAAAAAGATAACAAAAGCCATGGGTAAAATAAAAAAAGGCATAATCATAAAAAAAAAGACTTAAAAATTCAATAAAATAAATACAGTAAAATTGATAAAATAAGTAAGGATAGAAAGCAAAAGAAATTAAAATCAGTTGAAGTTAAAAAGATCAAATAAATACAACAAATAAATAAATGTTGTTAAAACAATGATTATGATAATATAATCCAGGGCTAAAAATAAATTAAAAGCCAGAATAAAAGGTAAGTCTTCATTTTAAAACATAAATACAACTAAAGACAAAACATAAAATAACAAGAAGGATTCATATTTTAAACAATGATAAAAAGAAAACTATTGTAAGGGAAGCTTTGGTTTTGTTCCAGTCTGTTGAGTCTTACCTCCTTCCTGCTCTAGCTGTTTGTTCTTCTAACTGATTGATGGCTCAGTCCATAGGAGTGGATGTTAATGGACTGTGCATGCATACCAAACCTCGACTGCAATGGAATGTTACTGAATGAAGCCTTTTAAGCATCAGTAATCAATAACCTTCTATTGTAAATGGATTATATGTCAATGTGTAAAGTGAGGAGGGTCATTATTGTGACAAATCAACACATGCTAACCTGACTCAGCTCTTCCTCCCTGCTTCATCGAGGATTTTTAGAGTCTTTCAGCCTTTTGTTTTGGTTTTCTCCACTTTCTCTGAAGTGTCATTGTTGTTCTTTAGTTTAAAGGTTCTGATACAACTACATAACTCAGCTCATATACAAATTTAGTGAATAATAATATTTTTTATTTATCTATTTATTAATCTTTGATTTATATTTTCGGGCATTTTTGCCTTTATTGGGTAGGACAGCTGAATAGAGACAGGAAATGTTGGGAGCAGGGAGCAGGGGAAGACATGCAGCAAAATGCAAGGCCTGAAGTTGAACCCACGGCTGCTGGGACGAGGACTATAGCCTCTGTATATGGGGCACACGTTTAAACCGCTAGCCAAACGGTGCCCCTAAATACTAATAATAAGAGTGGAGCATGTAGCCATTTATGAACCTGTTATTTCAGCAAAGAGTGGGGGGAGACCATAGGCGGCGGCCATATTGCTGCTTTTGAGAAAAGAGGCGGGCTTTGAGCCTTCTAGCCAACAGCTACAGTGTTCTCGCCTGTCAATCAAGTCAGCTGTGCCTCTTATTGGAAGACTCGCAATCTCAACATCTTCGAAATTGCCGCGTTAGAAAAAAATTCACCCCCCTACAGTGTGTGCCAATCGAGAAATGAGCTATCCAGACTACACTCGTCTTTTGAACCAGGCTGTAAACATGTTTATTTCTGCTGTAAAGATCTACTTTTTTTAATTGGTCTGTATGTGGTTTCCGGTACTTCTGGAGCCAGCCTCAAGAAAGATCCTTGATGAACTGCAGTTTTTAACACTTCTGCATTGGACTCATATCTTTAGACCGGAGGTCGCCGCTTGGTGGAGACGAGCCTGGCGTCATCAGACCAAGCTGGCCGACGGGTTTGGAGATGCTATGCTAGGTGGAGCTAGATACAACCCAGCTAGAAGTGTATTTTTAGTGTACATCTGAAAGTGACCGAGACGCAAGTATTTAGCAGCATATTCGTAATCACAACTTCATAAGGGGATGTTACTTTAGTGCTGTGTTATCTGCTCAGTCTACTGACAACTAGTGGCCGTAAATATATCAGAAACAATGCCCTAATAAAGCTTACTTTAAGTATTTTTGACAAATGGATAAAAATCTGATATTTTGGAAGATGATTAGATTGAACACTTTGATATCAACAGTGCTTTTCTTATGTTGTGTTCTGCAGACTTTTAGATCATGAATTGCTGGTGTAGACACCCTCAGAGGAAATCAAAGCTGTAATCTTGACAATGTGACGCTGTTCAATACTCGCTGACTTGCACAATGCCACACTGTACAGTATTAATCAAGCAGGAAGTTGTTGCCACCCTCCATCAGCTGGCATATCTGACTTTTTCACTCGTGCATCTGAGCCAGCAATCACAGTGAGTCAAGCCTCCCCTAATGACTCTCAAGGGCCAGCCCCTGGTCCCCACGGTAGCCCCTGGAGCCGGCAGTGGCCTGGGAGGAGAGATGATTGGAAAGAAAAAGCGATGTAGGTCAGCACAAACGAGGCATCTTTTTAAAAAAGCTGTCAGATCTAAGTCTGCAGCTCATTCACCATTTCCCTGGTTGCTGCTTGTGGCCGAGAGCAGGGAGCTGATTTAAGAGGGCCCGTGAAAGGGAGGTAAGGGGGAAGTCAAAGCGAAGGTGACGGTGGGAGGTGCAGGAAAAGAAATTTTGCAGGGAATACAACTTAAATATGACTGATAGAAGAAAATAGGAAGGGTAAAGGTTAAAAGTATGAAAGATTATTATAGACAGAAATATGAGAAGCAAAAGTCAGGGGGAAAAGGAAGCAGGGAAATAAAAATACTATCAGTCTGGGCTTTATGGAATTAGAACCCACAGTGTTCATGCTGTTTCTCTCTTTGCAAGTATTCAAGACCTTTAATTGATAGTAACACTGCCATAAGATGAAAAACACACAATGATGGTTATTCCTTTGACCTCTATCTCTTATTTTCAGACAGATTTGCTACAGGTTATTAATGCATGTAGTGTTTCATTACCAACACACCACCTCCCAGTGGATGAGTCCCAGGAAGAAGGCAGCAGGAGTCCATTTAAAGAACATCAAACCAGTCCAAAACAGTAGATGGCTCCATTAGTTGCATTATCCGGCGTGCTGAGGGGGGGGCGGTGTCTGGGTGATTTGTCCCTGCTGGTGGGGAGCGCTGAGTGGGCTGACACAGGAGCCGGGGCCCTCATCCATCATGGGACATGGGACCTATATTGTGTTTCATGATCTCCCAGGGTGACTGTATGATCAGCAAGACCCACATACGGTATGTTTATGGAGACGCACTTCCTATCCAGGTCCCTGCTGCTAACCCTCATCCTTCATGTTCTCACCCGTCCATCCACAATCCCTGCCTGGCCCTCAATTTCCCATTCCTCCCTCTATACCCTCATCAATTTCCTCCCTACCCTCTGTAGCCCTCATTTAGTTCCTCAATAAGACTTTGTCTCCTCATCTCTTCTGGTATTTTCCTCCACCTCTGCTTTCTCAAATCAGAACTCCTCCACGCTTTTTTTAATTGCATCTACTGAATCTTTTTTTCTGTTTTGTGCTGCTCTTACCCCGGATCATCTCCTCCTCCTCCTCCTCCTCCTCCTCCTCCTCCTCCTCCTCCTCCTCCTCCTCCTCCCTTTTTCAATTTTCCTCTACCTCCTTATTCACCTGAGCCAGCCTTTCCTGAAGGTTTTGTCTGTTGCTGAGATGAGATGAAGTCACAGCAGTGTTCCTCTGTCAGTGTGGATGACTGTCAGCATGATCACACTGAGAAATCTGTTATAATGCCAAAAATAGATGGATAAGGAGTACGATAACTGTGTGGATGCATTGGTGTATTGTGTATTTTCTCACATATCCATAAGTGTCCTGTTATACACTTTCATCATCACTTTTAAAAGTCTTTAAAAGTTTAAAGTTTTCCAAATGTTTAGCATGGACTCTGCTGCTCTGTACTCAGCTAATCTCACTTGTTTCTTTCTTGTCTAATTTACCTAAGTGATAAAAGTCAATAATACTTCATATTGTTGTTTCACATTCAGCCAGCTATGAAAAGAAATCCTATAAATCTTTGTCACTTCATAGCTTCTCTCATATCCTCAGGCCGGTTAACTGAATTATTTTGACATTACTTTTAGAGACAGCTAACTAAAACTGACAGAGAGTAATAAACCCACAAAAATAGCTTCTTTAAATGAGCTCTCTCTGAGAGGCGTGCTTTCTCTCTGGGTGATCAGTATTTATTCAGCTCACACTCAGCAGTCTTAGAAACTCTCAGCATGTTAAATAAAGTTTTTATTGAATTTGTCCACGCAAAAATATTAAAGCTACAAAAGTGTCTAGTAACTCTTAAAAAAAAACCACCTTTCTTCCCAAATAATTTTTTCTTTTTTCAATTAAGTTTTGACACCTAAGAGGGTATTTAATCAATGGACCAGACATTACTCAAATAGAGGAATTCAGAGCTTGATAGTAGGGCTGCATAATTATGACCACTGTTATTTTTGATCAATATTGAGATTACAATCATTAATCAGGATTAATTATTCATTTTTGGCTCAATTTTTCACTGTTTATTGTTAATTCTATAAAACATAAATATCATGCATTTTATCAGTGTAGAGTTAATGATGAAACAGATCATACAATATTTTGTAATAATAATAATAATAATAATAACAATTATTATTATTATTATTATTATTATTATTATTATTGTTGTTGTTGTTGTTGTTATTGCTGTTATTGTTATTGCTGTTATTGTTATTGTTCTTAATATTGGTGTTGTTATTATTATTATTATTATTATTATTATTGTTGTTATTATTGCTGTTATTGTTATTTTTTTTAATATTGGTGTTGTTATTATTCTTATGATTATTATTAGTATTATTGTTGTTGTTATTGCTGTTATTGTTATAGCTGTTTTTGTTATTGTTCTTATTATTGGTGTTGTTATTATTCTTATGATTATTATTATTGTTATTATTGCTATTATTATCATTGTTATTGATATAGCACTTTTCAAAACAGGTTTACAAAGTACTTTACAAATAAGAAAGAAACTAAAAGACAATAAAAAAGGAAAAGCGAAGAAGACAAATAAAAGGAAATAAAACAATGTTGGATGAATAAAAACAACAAAAGATGAAACATTTGAACAATCAGAAATATTAAATATGACATGTTAAAATATGCTAATTTAAAATAAAAAAAAATTATTAATGTAAAAAAATCATAAGACTAAGGTTTATTACAACAGTATTTATTTATATTTTATAATGCTACAGACCAAGTGGTCGTTCACTGTTTAGCCATGCAGTCATCAGCTTGTTAACGCTGCAGCTTCTCTCTCCGTGCTCACTCTGCTTTACTAACACACTCTTGATCTTCCTACTTTGTTTTCTTTACCTGTCTGTACTCAACGCACAGATCCCCTGTTGTCATGGCAGAATCATGAGTGGGACTTTTTAAACCCTGAGGTGTCATTTTAGTGACTGCGAAATGTACTGCTAATGAATGTCGTAAATGAAGTAGACAAATACCGTACACACAAATATACAGGCAAAGAACTTGGAGAGGTGGGGGAGAAGAAGCCGCTGTGTGTAAGGTGCAGGCTGAGTGTGTGTGTGTGTGTGTGTGTGTGTGTGTGTGTGTGTGTGTGTGTGTGTGTGTGTGTGTGTGTGTGTGTGTGTGTGTGTGTGTGTGTGTGTGTGTGTTTGTGTGCAGCAGGGAGCAAGTTGAGCAGATAAATGTTGTTTGTGAACAAACATAAATATCAGTTGGTGAATATACAGTCCAGAGAGAACACGTCATATAACCAAACATAATTCAATTGAGAAATACATTTCCTGAACTGTTTTTAGTCATCAACAACATACCTGTACATATCTAGAAACATGTTATTTATTCATTTATGTTTCAATGAATGGAGCAGGAAACCAGGGAGAGAGTGGGGGAATGACGTGTGAGAAAAGGGCTGCAGGCTGGAATGGAATCCAGATCGCCTGCTGTATTAGTGCACAAGTTAACCACTAGGCTAAATCCGCACCCATGACATGCATTTTAATATTTCAATTATGTTCCCTTGATCATCAAAAGGCCAGAATTGTGATCAGGATTAAAATGTGATAATTATGAAGCCCTAGTGTTTGGTTTTTCTGCACAGAGAGATGAATTGAAAGACAAAGGGCAAGTTTCACAGTGATAGACTGTGATCAAACTAGAAACTAGTCTTCAGATAGACTTCTAAACTCATCTGTTGCACAAAGCTGCCCTCATCTTGGCTGTCTTTAGTAGGAGTTGTATAAGCTGTTGCTTATTAAAGCTCTTGTGAGTAACTTGTGATTTGTGGTGATTTTGGTGCCTCCTGTTGACGAAGTGGTTATCAGATCAAGTCAATTCTATGGGGAGCCGATTGTAAAGTCATGCACACTGAAACTAACAGCAACATTTCTCCACATTTAGGAGGTCTGCGTTGCTCCTGTACCTACGCAGATGCCTAGTACGCGCACCTCCTCCAAAATGTAATTACGTGTAGAATTGACGCGGACCGCAAGCCCTTTGATTGGTCCGCTCGGCGCCATTGTAATTCCCACAATTACAAAAGCACTTCCGGGATCCCCGCTCATCGGCTGCACATTGGCCGTATATTTTATCTTCTCCTCTCTATTCTTCATGTATCAGCTGTAGATTAACATAACACGCTCTGAATCGCTTTGGAAAAGTAAACAGAGATCGTAGCGGGGCCGGAAGCAGGCGACCCACTATCAGAGACCACACTGCCCTCAAGCGTTTCGGCGGAGAATTGCTGCGCAACACGGACACATCGATGCACAAGTATGTGGTGCTCATGTCCGCATCAGCCCCTGCTGCGTAGGGGAGACGCAGAAGTATAAATCCGCCTTACGATGGTGTCAGCCCATGCAAAGATTTAGCGGCACCTCTTTTCTCTCTTGATCTAGTCCTGTATAAGCATTAGCAGGGTTTTTCGATGGTAGTTGTCTTTCTCTCGACCGTCAAATGTGTCTTCTTTTATAGCGGAAAGTGTAAAGAGAAAGTTGTTTCTGCAGTGTGCCGTTAATCAGCTCGTCTGACACTCATCAGCTGAAGTGGTTTCATGCATCAAAATTCACTACAGACAAACAATCAGTCGCTTCACTGATGGACTTGTTTGCTTTTGTAGGTCATAAAGAGACATCATTATCAATTTTAGTCAGTTTGAGTTTGTTACCTCAGACAGTAGATGCACAAAACAACACTTATAGTCTTTTATGGCTTCGTATGTCCGGCTACTTTGCAGCTGAAAGCAATATAAATACAACATTAACATAACTGATGTTTACACAAACAGTTGATCAACTACAGAGCTATCATGGATGTTTCTCGCTTCAGTTAACACACAGTTGCTAATTTGATACAACTTTCTCCCAGCTAGTCTCACACCTCAGGCTGCTTATATTTAGAAAATTACATATTTAGGACTAGATGTACTGTATGTGCAGAACAGTATGGTCCCTAAAGGCAGAGACTTGGCAGCAGTACATGTGTGAAAATATATTATATTGCTTGCTGCTTTGAACCCAACGTTCCCTCTTGTTCTTGCTCCTTGCTGCCAGACCTCTGCTTGAACTTTCTTTGTGCTTTTGTCCTCCAGTTGCTGCCCCTGTACAACCGTAATTGCCTCCATGATATACCTTAATCAAAGCCGGCTGAATGAAGCGTGTTTTTTTCTCCTATTCAGTTTTTCTCAGTCAATACTAAATAGACTCTATGGCGGACGGTGAACAGGAGAAATCGTGCAATAAGACATCTTTGTTCAGTCCCCTGGGATGAAAGGAGCTGCTTTGTACAATTGCACAGAAGATGGCTCACGACTCTATTCCAGATTGAGGCGAAGAGGTCAGGGGGTCAGGGTTTTGAGTTTCAGTGCACCAGATCGAAGGGACCATTCTCCTGGGACGTTAGCCTCGACCTGCAGGAGGATTGCATGTCTTTATGTGTGCTCATTACTTCTCTTAGACTCACTCACTAGTTCATTTGCATTTCCAATCGCATCAATAGAGTGAGGCACGGAGCTCGCTTCAGTCTGATCTACATTCTTTTATGAACAGAAGGAGGTGACTCCATATCTGCTTCTCTGTGTCATTGTTATTGTTTAATGTATCATAGCGGGAGGCTCTTCTGCACTTTTTTGGCTTGTATGATTCAGACGTTCTCAGCGTGAGCTCAAACACATCCTCAGTAGTGTGTGTGTGTGTGTGTGTGTGTGTGTGTGTGTTCAGGAGGTCACAGCAGCTGCAGGGAGTAGTGTAGGTATGAGAGAAGTGTGTTCCAGGAGTGTATTTCAAAGCCTTTCTAAATGTTTGGTCCCTTCGCCCTGTGGGCTTCGAGCTATTTTCAATATATGCCCCTCTCTGTGCAACTTTCTTGGATTTTTTTTTTTTTTTTACTGCCCTCTTTTTGAAGGCTCCTGTTACTATGGTTACATGATGGTAGTGAGTACAACCTTAAGTGGGAGCACACACTTCAGTAGTCATGGTTACAACAACCTCTAAAGAATGAATTATGTAACCGCTGTTGTGTTTTAGACGATGTAGAGATACTTTTCTTCTGTTTTGGCCGACTCCAAAGTTAGTCACTGCTGCGTGATGTAGTACGAGCATTCAGTGCTACCTCAGTGCTGCACATGAATGTTCCTGCCACATGCCTCATCATCATTTTTACTCTCTGCTCAATAAAGCTGAATTTAGGTTTTCTTTAAATGTCTGTTTTTGGGATATTCTGCATCACATGTGAGGGGCTGTCCCATCATGTAGACATGTACACACTTGTATGTTGGGCGCTTGCCGTGCGCGTTTATGTGCTTAGTGTTGGTGCTTAGTGTGTCCCGTTTCTCCAACAAACTAATTTGAAGAACGCTTGATTTGCTATTTTTCTGCACTCGGTAAGACCACAGCTGAGCGGTAACGGCCAAATTCCACCAGATCCATATCCAGTCCATCTTCAATCCGTCACTGCACCGGATCTGATATGTTTCTATTCTAGTCAATGTGTTAACTTCCGCTGGATCCGCTCCATTGTGTTCTGGCTGCGTCTCTTCTATTTTATAAAAGATTTCTATTTTTGTCGGATGCCGGAGCATGACGCATCAATATGCACAGAGCAGACAGAGCGGGACAGGAAGTCAGGCACCAAAACAAAATGAAAACATCCGGTTCATTTTCAGTATAAAACACTGTGTTATCACCAGATCGTATTTCACTTAACTACAACAACAAACCATCATGATGAGTGGAGCCAGTTCTGGAGTCAACAGGTCAGAGGTTTTCAGAGGACCATAAAGACAACATGGATGAGGAGAGGAGGAGGAGAATCCTTGATTCAGTAATTGTCACGGGAATACCTCGGTCACATGACTCCAACTATCCGACGTTCCTGCTCCGTGCTACGTTCCGAAAATGCAACCGGTGGGTGTTGGCAGATGAGAGAGCACGGACCGCATTGGATCGGATCTGGACCGGACACAGATCTGGTGGAAGTCCCGTGTTAGCCCCAGACAATAGATCCCACAATGCATCATGTTGGTGAAGTTCATTCCGACTAAGGTATTATCAAGAGCCACAAGATTGCGGCTAGATGCCACTGAAGACAATTCAATATAAGAAAGATGTTAAAGATGCAAAAGTGGTAACGTTATATTAAATTCATTTCCACATGTTGCAAACTTCAAGAAGGACTCTCAGTGTGACTTTTAAATTTGATTGTGGGTTCAAAACTGCAAATATACACAAACAGAAGGGCACATTGTTGAGGACACACTTCTGCACAGCACTGAAATTACAACACAGCGTTACTGTTTTTATACACTGTTCTCTTCAACTAAAGGCTGTTTATATGAGAATCATACAATCATACAAAATATCACTGTGACTCTTTCAGACACAAAATACTCACACACACACCAACACTGGGTTTCAATATCAGACAGAAGTTAGCTTCAGTGCTAAACTAGAAATAAACAGGCAACTCACCGACTCTACCTGTGACCAACTCCTTCTACTTGCATGTAACTAGCACTAGTATTAATGTCTGTTTACCTGCAAATATACACAGACAGAAGAGCAAAGTAATATTTTAGCAAAAAAACGAAACCACACTTTTAAACACCAATATGTAGAAGAACGGGGGGCTTTTTTTATGAAGTCATGAACTCTATATCCCTACATATACACTACCGTTCAAAAGTTTTGGGTCACCCAGACAATTTTGTGTTTTCCATGAAAACTCACACTTTTATTTATCAAATGAGTACAAAATGAATAGAAAATATAGTCAAGACATTGAAAATGTTAGAAATAATGAGTTTTCAGTTGAAATAATAATTTTGTCCTTCAAACTTTGCTTTCATCAAAGAATGTTCCCTTTGCAGCAACTTCAGCATTGCAGACCTTTGGCATTCTAGCTGTTAAGTTGTTGAGGGAATCTAAAGAAATTTCACCCCATGCTTCCTGAAGCACCTCCCACAAGTTGGATTGGCTTGATGGACACTTCTTGCGTACCATACGGTCAAGCTGCTCCCACAACAGCTCAATGGGGTTGAGATCTGGTGACTGCGCTGTCCACTCCATTACAGACAGAATACCAGCTGCCTGCTTCTTCCCTAAATAGTTCTTGCATAATTTTGAAGTGTGCTTTGGGTCGTTGTCCTGTCGTAGGAGGAAATTGTCTCCAATCAAGCGCTGTCCACAGGGTATGGCATGGCGTTGCAAAATTGAGTGATAGCCTTCATTATTCAAAATCCCTTATATCTGGTACAAATCTCCCACTTTACCTGCACCAAAGCAGCCCCAGACCATCACATTACCTCTACCATGCTTAACAGATGGCGTCAGGCACTCTTCCAGCATCTTTTTACTTGTTCTGTATCTCACAAATGTTCTTCTGTGTGATCCAAACACCTCAAACTTTGATTCGTCCGTCCGTACTTTTTTCCAATCTTCCTCTGTCCAATGTCTGTGTTCTTTTGCACATATTAATCTTTTCCTTTTATTGGCCAGTCTCAGATATGGCTTTTTCTTTGCCACTCTGCCTAGAAGGCCAGCATCCCGGAGTCGCCTCCTCACTGTAGACGTTGACACTGGCGTTTTGCGGGTACCATTTAATGAAGCTGCCAGTTCAGGACCTGTGAGGCGTCTATTTCTCAAACTAGAGACTCTACTGTACGTGTCTTCTTGCTCAGTTGTGCACCGGGGCCTCCCACTTCTCTTTCTACTCTGGTTAGAGCCTGTTTGTGCTGTTCTCTGAAGGGAGTAGTACACAACGTTGTAGGAAATGTTCAGTTTCTTGGAAATTTCTCGCATGGAATAGCCTTCATTTCTAAGAACAAGAATAGACTGTGGAGTTTCATATGAAAGTTCTCTTTTTCTGGCCATTTTGAGAGTATAATCGAACCCACAAATGTGATGCTCCAGATACTCAACTAGCTCAAAGAAAGGCCAGTTTTACAGCTTCTCTAACCAGCAAAACCGTTTTCAGCTGTGCTAACGTAACTGCACAAGGGTTTTCAAGGTGTTTCTAATCATCCATTAGCTTTCTAATGCAATTAGCAAACACAATGTACCATTAGAACACTGGAGTGATGGTTTCTGGAAATGAGCCTCTATACACCTTTGTAGACATTCCATTAAAAACCAGGCGTTTGCAGCTAGAATAGTCATTTATCACATTAACAATGTATAGAGTGTATTTGTAATTAATTTAATGTTATCTTCATTGAAAAAAACAGTGCTTTTCTTTCAAAAATAAGGACATTTCTAAGTGACCCCAAATTTTTGAATGGTAGTGTATATAGCCGTACGTTTGCAGTGACGTTCCAATCAATCAACTTGAGAGTAAAGAATGATCGCCCTATTACCCATGGACTAAGTAGTTTAATCCTTTATCATTTATTTTACTCCACGTATGTTTCACTACTTATATCTTGACATTCAAAGATGTTGTTATTAATAATATTTTGGGTATTTTATTAAAGCCACATACTACAGTTGATGTGTTAACAGCTAAACATCCCAAGGATCAAAATACGATTGCTCCTCTTAAGAAATTACCGAAAGCAAAGCGCCAAATAATGCCAGCACAATCAGCTGTGTTTTCTGTCTTATGCAATGTTATCTTCTCTGCACTGTGAAATAGTGGTCAGCAAGTGTGTTCCAATTGCTTCTAAAAGTCTCTGCACACTTCTACACTTAATACGTTCTTAAACAAGATGCACAAATGTTTCTTTCACGTGGCAAATGTCACAGAAATGGGACAGCGCCTGTGTGTTTCTGTGCAGGTGCGTGTGGAGTAAATATGTATCTTTTCATGCATGATTTAACTCCCCTCACCACCACACCAAAATGGCTCCATGTCCTGCAGGCCGTCACTGTGTCAGCAATCATGATTTGAGGACGCTGCGTGCAGCAGTAGATCTTTATTTGCCTTTCATGTCACCACATATTTATCTGTGGAGACTTTGATGAGCCTAAAGTACGGCTGCACAGGTCTGATATGAATCTTTGAGAAAAGTGCACCGGTCAAAATTAGATGTGTCTGTTGTTTGGAAACTTATTCAGAGAGAAAGCAGCAACCCAATGGTTTAAAATATTAGTAAGTCATGTTGTGTTTTGGTCTCTTTGGGAACAAAACTGCTGACTATTTATTTTATTTTATTTCTTTTTTTATTTTATTTTATTCGCATTCACAGGATTATACAATAATGGTAACAGACACATATATGAGCACCTTTTGTATAGTGGCATCAACAGTGCACATATGATTACATTTTTTAAAAAGTACAAAAATCCTGTTAACCTAAGACAATGTTAAACGAATATAAGTAGAGATATTAGAGAAAATAATATCTGCATTAACATATTTGCTGAGGTCGAATAGACATTACAAATAACAATGACCCCACTTGTGACTCCAGCCTTAACATAAAACATAAGGGAAAAAAATAAATAAATAAAGGTAATAATAATAATAATAATAATAATAATGATGATGATGATGATAAAGGGGGGCGGCAGTAGCTCAGTCCATAGGGACTTGGCTTGGGAACCGAAGGGTTGCCGGTTCGAGTCCCAGTATGGGCGAAGTTCGGCAAGTGGACTGGTGGCTGGAGAGGTGCTGGTTCACCTGCCTGGGCACTGCCGAGGTGCCCTTGAGCAAGGCACCGAACCCCCAACTGCTCGGGGTGCGCTGGTTGACGGCAGTATCCTCACTCTGACATCTCTCCCTCAACATGTTCACTGCATGTGTGTGCATTGTATGTATATACCAAAAAAACTGTATGTGTAGCATGGCCAATATAGCACGAGTGAAAAAATTGAATTTCCCCCCTGGGGATCAATAATAAAGTACATTTAAGTATGATAAAAAATGTTAATAATAGAAAATATATATACACATATACATTAGAGGTGTGAAAAAAATATTGATACGGCAATATATCCTGATACTTTGACCTCCGATATAATATCGATATTTTAACTCTTAATATTGATTTTTGTATAAAGAAAAATTCACATTTTAGCCGAGTTGGTACTAAAATATGACTTCAGTATTTCAAAATCAATAAAGTGGAAAAGTTGTTTTCAATCAAATAGTAATTTACATATACACCATCTCTATTTTTACTTTGTCAACTGTGTAGAATATCACAATATATCACAATATTGTGATATCCTGATATATCGTGATACTATCGTATCGTGACCCAAATATCGTGATGCGTATCATATCGTGAGGTTCTTGCCAATACTCACCCCTACAATCTACATACAGAAATATATGTACAAAAATATATAGACATACACACATCCAAATTTCCAAATTAAAATAAAAAAACCTGCTGACTATTTCTGCATGGAGCGGAGCATACGACAGCTCTCTTGAAAATGACCAGCATGCTAACTACAAAAGAAGTCCAGTGCACTCATGAACCTTCAAGAGGATCTGAAATGAGAGGTAAAAAAATTATTCTACCAAAATTGCCTTTAAAATGAAAAGAACTCAACTGAAACTCTGCACAGGTTTGCTCTCATGATCTCATCACCTGTCTTTGGATTTCACAGATGGCTGTCAGGACTGTTTCACAGACTAAACAGGATGTATTTCAACATTACTAAAAATAAGTAGGCGTAATTTAGCTACCACTTATTTTTGGTTTATCTCCTGTCACTTAAATTTATATGCTGGCACTGACTAATCCATGAAATGAGACACTTTTAGAAGAGATTGCTGCTGTGAAATGAAAGAGGATGAATAGGTTGTCAAATGTAAGCTAGTGTATAGCTCAGTGTTTACTTGCTCCTACCTGAACAAAACTCCTACTTGATTTTCTTTCCTTCTTTTTAACAGATGTTGTCTCTGATCTTCACCTGTGTTAAACACTGTTGATTCAATCAGTCATCTCTTTACCTGTCTCTGCGTGGCCACAGACCATCTCTGTGTCTGCATCTGAAGAAAGATTGAAAGGAGAGATTTACTGTATCTTCTCTGTGGGAACTGTCAGTCAATTTTTCTCTCTCTGGTTACTTTTACCGGCACTGTTGGACGTCTCTGGTTTTGCACTGAGCATACAGAGCAGAAAAAAATAAGAAAAAACATGCATTATATATTCCGGCATGCATTAGCTACAACATCCTTTAGAGCACTGTGTTAAAATATGCATGTTGTCTGCATGACTGAGAGGATAGAAGAAGAAACTCCCAGCTGTGTTTATGTTGATTGTTTAAGATCTGTGTGTTTTTGTCTCTTGTGTTGGGTGTTGATTTAAGAGTGAATGTGCTGTTATCGAGCCAACCCTCCTTGAAGTAAGCCTGTATGGACTCCGTGGGTAAAGACCCAGCTGACAGGCATATATTATGCGCTGTATAGTTAAAGTGGGGAATGCCTCTGAAGAGTCGCCCATGTATCTGAGCTGCAACCAAACCGTTTGTTGTAAAGATGCATTAGAAGAACACGTTTACCACTAAGCTCTTAAATGTTGTTGTGCCTCAAATCTCACCTGGAAGATATAAAACCAATCAGGCGTAACCTTTGTGGAAAGGATTATGTGTGTTTGAGATCTAAAGTAAGTGTTTGACATTCAAATGCTTCAGGATTAAAATCAACTGACAGTTTTTGAACAGTTCATTCTGCTCCTACACTGATAATGTATTTGTTTTAAGTGTTTGAGAATATTTAACCTAAGAGATGCACAGATCATGACAAGCAGGGCCATATACCCAAAATAACAATCAAGCCAATAGCTGATTCAAATTATAACCACTGTTTTTTGCATTACTTCTTAGTTATTCTTCATGTCTGTTTTTCTTAAAGCTATGAGACTTGATTTGTCTCTCCTCTTGAAATGTCACTTAAACAAGTCTTACAAACAGCATGTCGCTGATCTCTCTCAGAGACGGTGAAATACTCCCACACTGCTGACATCTTCTTTCAGGTTTCACCATGAAAACAAATCACAGTTTCTCCAACAAGTGACTTCTTATGCCCCCTCTTCTCTGAATCAGCTGTGACGTAAACTAGCTCGCAGATAGACATCGGCTACTGACATCAGTGTATGGCACATTACTTCCAAATGGGCAGATGTCTGTCAGCAGGGTTGATATAAGCAGATACAAATGTTCAACTGAAACACTGATGCATCACTGTTTTACATTTATTTATTAGTCGTCTTTCTTACTGATCTTCCAGTTGTGTAAGATGCATGATTCTGAATTGTCAAAACTCCTTGACAATGGTTATTAACTTTCACTAACAGAAGCAACACCAGAGGCAAACTGATCACACGTCATGTCAAATCAATCGGCAGAAAAGAGTCCCCGCACATTTAGCTTCTACTTGTTGACACCATAGACCGTAAGGTGAGGTGAAACCGTTAGTTCCCGTTAGCATTAAAACAATGCAGTAGGCGAAACAACATGGACGTTTTCATATTGGATCCTGTCCAGTAATATTAACTACGAGCGGAGCAGGTGAGAGAAACTTTAGTTTACCAATCGCTACAAATAAACTTAAACCATGAGTGGTGGTGATGATAGCAGCAGGGTTCAAAGCATAGACTGTATAAAATATGGATGTAGTATCTGTGACGTCACCCATCTCTTCCTGAGCGCTGTTTTGAAGCCATTCGTCAGCGGCAGCCATATTGGAAATGCTGAACTCAACCAGGCAGGCTGTTTCCGAAATCGCCTACTATACTAGCAGTAAGTACTGATTTGTCCAAAATTCAGTATGTAGTAAGTAGTATGTGAACAAGAGCAAAATCTGCAGTAAGCCAAAACTCCCCGGATGTCTACTGATTCGGGAAAATATCTCAGTATGCATCGGACCAGTCTACCTCGCGTACTGTTTCCCACAATGCACAGCGCTCGTTCTGCTTTTTCTTTTTCCTTATTTTTTGACGGGGGGAAATCCGTTTATGGGTGCTGTGAAAGTTATCAAATTACATATAAACCACTTCCTAACTTTTTAAATCATAAATGGATGCTAAATAAGCATTTTATTTACCGTTGTTTACGTCCGCTCTCCGAAACCGGAAATCCAGCGACGTCTGGCTCAGCATGCTGCATGACAGATCGAACAGAACAGTCATATTATATACTAAATTCAAACGCAGTATGTAGTAGGCAGTACCTACTGCCTACTACATTAGTAAGTAGTATGTAGCATGCCATTTCTGAAACAGCCGCAGAGTGTGACGTAAAGGGGCGGAGTTTGAGCCTCCTAGCCAACAGCTATGTGTTAGCGACTGGGAGGCAAGTCAGTCATGTCCTTATTTGGGCAAAAACTCGTAATCTTAATATCTTCTGAACCGTTGCGTTAGAAAAAAACTCAACCCCCGTACAGTGTGTGCCGATATTAGTTACGTAGAGCCAAGCCGTTTTTTGAACCAGGCTGTAAACTTGTTTATTAATGCTGCAAAGATCGTCTTTTTCCTATTCATGTCTATGTGGTTTCTGGTGTTTCTGCAGCCAGCCTCAAGCGGATTCACGATGAATTGCAGTTTATAACACTTCTGCATGGACTTCATAGTTTGAGACCGGAGGTTGCCGCTTGGTTCAAAGTTGTGACATTTTTGGACTTCAGTCTTCAGTTCACTCTCAGCAATTGGTGGAGAAGCTATTCACCCCAACTTTCTAACTGCGATTTTTGGTGTGGTGGAAGGAGGTATAAAGATCTGTCAGCCTTACAGAGATGCAATTGCTTTTGCATCTCTGATAGCCCGCCGTCTCATTCTGCTCAATTGGAAGAGTAAGACCCCCCCGGCCTTATCTCGGTGGATTCATGACCTGATTATGTTCCTAAAGTTAGAAAAAATGAGGCACTCCCTACGAGGGTCAGTTGAGAAATACAACAAAACTTGATCACTATTTCTTTCACATGTCCAAAGCTTAGTGCTACCATAAGGGGTGTGGCTATTTTTGTTCTTATGTAGCTGTGTATTGCATCAGTAACAGGGGGGGGGGTCCAATTATTCCATGATCATTCAATTGAGTATATGTGAATAAGAATATGAGAAAAACAAATAAAGTCTAAAGTTGTGACATTTGCCTCGTTTATTTGTAAAGGTGTGTGAACCGCAGAGCTCAGAGAAGGAGAGTTGAATGAGAACACTTAAATCAAACGCAACATGCAGATGGGAATCCATTACTATTTTTTTTAAACTGTATACATGAAGCATTTTTAAATCAATGGAATCATCTTTGACCAAGTTTGTGTTTTAAGTTGGTAGCCGGGTAATACGCCCTTGCATAAATACAGGTTAGGTTGGATGATAAAACACCCTCCTCCTCCCAAAAAATGACTATATTGAATATTTTTGTGGTGAGTACTTCCTGAGTAATCCTGGTGGTTTTCAAAGATGTTCAAACTCATAGTAATCCTTGATTTTATTAAAAGTAACAAAGAGTTTCTTTTTGCCATTTTGCTTTGAATAAATTAAAATAAAAAGCTGAAAAGAAATCCTTCAGGATACCAGTGAGGTCGGTGTTGTGACCCTGAGAATTACTGACTCAGTTTTTCTCTTGTTGTCAGGAAAGAGTTTTCAGTTTTCATACGAAAAGAGCATTTTGGCATTTTGATCCTTTTCATCTGCATATTTAATCTTGTATTCAAACATTTTTATATTTTCAACTTAAAGCAGTTAAGTAAGCACCTTTTTTAAACCAGAGTTGAAATACGGTGATGAAACGAAGACTAACACACCTGTCACAAGTCTTTGTGTAAAAAGACTCATGAACACTAATTAAGCTGAAATGTAAGAGTAATAATTCAGCTCAACGACAGTCACAATGATTATTCCATATTCTGTGAAGTGGCCTGCTGTGAAAAATGACAGCCTGCTCACTTTTGAGTGTTAAAACAGGTAAAACCGTGATTCCTTGAACACACCACAGCACAGGGGGGGAGTGGAGGAGTGGAGTCAGTGGCCCGGTGAGACCGCCAGGTGTTACCTGTGTGGCTGTTATGTGTTATGTAATTATTTTCAGGCAGCACATTGTTCCCTGGTGTGTCAGAGGTTGATAATAAAAGCAGTAATTGAACATTTTTAGCTGTCTCTGGGTATATCAGAGAAAATAAAGCAGTCATATTTCAGATGTCTTTTTCAGCTGATATATAAAATACAATAATACGCTGTGTTTAGCGAGCCTCCGACAAAGAAACTGTCACATTTTGAATTAAGTGTGAGCTGCATTGTTGTTGCTCTGACCTGCAGATCACAGGAAATAAACGCAGAGTGACGAATCGATTCTTTCCTTTCCACACCATATTCTTTTCTCCTCCTTTGTGTTTCTCTTGTTCACTCGTGCTTGTCTCTTTGCTGTTTAAACCCTGTCCATCTCTCAGCTTCTGCTTCTCCGGCCTCCTTCTATTTTGCCTGCTCATGTAACGTGTCAGTCCGCTTCCTCTCTCCGCTTTGGAGCATCCGACTCTTTTCTCCTCCAAACCAAATCTGCTCTGTTTTCCTTCTAGGCTTTTTATCCCTCTTCTCCTCCCATGTCTCTTTCAGCTCAGAGTTGTTTGTCTCAGTCTCACATTAATTTGAGTCAGTAACCTCACTTTGTTCAGTCTTTTAATCCTCAGAGTCTTAACACAGACAAATCCTCTCCTTCACTTTCTCTCACCCTCTGTGTGCAGACAAGTCAAATTTATCTTTCTGTCTCAGCTCATCTTTCCCACACCACCTTTTTTTCTAATGTTCTTACCTTTGTGTTTTACAGCTCTGAACTGATCAAGGGTTCTGCTTCTCACTCTCTCTCTCTGTGTCATATCTATCACAGAAATAAGCTCTCATTAGCCCGGTCTGACGGCGTGTTTCATTACATGAACAAGGTGCAATTTTACACCTTAATAATCTCTGCATTTCCCTTTCTTTGTATTGTCATTTCAGTTGGATACCTTCAAGTATTTTAATGCAAAGTGTCACAGTGTGTGACGTGGCAGGTGGTGACAAACGCAGTTTCTCCAAGGGTGCATGTCAGGCCTGTGGGCTTGTTTTGCCGTAATTATCCTCAAATATAGGAATACATTGTTTCAAAATGACTGACTATACAGGTTTGTTTACTTCATCCAAAACTGTTTAAAGCATTAAAAAAACACCTGTTTCTATTAAGACCATCACGTCAAATATATGTAAACGCTGTAATGTTATATAGCATGTCACTGATTGATTGTTTTCTTTCTCGCCAAGAAAAAGATGAAAAGATTGATACTATTCTCTCTTTGTGGAGTAGATATGAAGCCGCTGCCAGCATTCAGACTGGAAACAGTACAGAAACAGCAGGTGCAGGGAAAACAGTGGAGCTCAAAAAATGCTTTGTAAGCCAAAAGTTGTCACTTATACACTCAGGCTTTGTACGAATTTCAATTAAAAAAAAGAAAAGCAGATTAAAAAAGTGTTAACTGGTGAGCTTAGAGTTGCTGGTAGGCAGATTCTGTTACCTTTGGACTGAGCCAGGCTTGCTGTTTTCCATGTTTTATGATGTTCATGCTAAGTGAGTGATAATGTGCAGCGGGCAGGTGTGTAAGTGGAGGGATCTTTACCTAGCACCTGGCTTCCAACTGAATACATCAACAAGTTATCATAGAATATTGTTTTAAAGATGATTTGATGTTTAAATGTTTTATATGTAAAACTAAAAATGTTCTCCCTGTGATTCTGGGCTCTGTAACGATCGGATGTCAACAGGTTCTTATCAGCCACCTTGTAGTGCAATCTAACATTGAAATATATATCTCAATACGCGTTCACGCTAAACATTAGTTATTAACTTGCTGTAACAGCAGCAGTAGCTCAGTCCATAGGGACTTGGCTTGGGAACTGGAGGATCGCCGGCTCAACGTTGCCCTTTGGATGCCCCTGAACTTAGTCAAAGTGTATGGGAATGTTTCTCTTCTTCTTCTTCTTCTTCTTCTTCTTCTTCTTCTTCTTCTTCTTCTTCTTCTTCTTCTTCTTCTTCTTCTTCTTCTTCTTCTTCTTCTTCACCACTGCATATGGATTAAGTTACTTCGAGGATCTGCTATGGTTGCCTTGATAACAGGACTAGGGATGGGTCATGATTTTCAAATGCTCAAATATATGACTATCGTTAACTTGTTAAAGATCGAAGAGTTACTGCGAATATTTTCTCATTCTAAAAGTATGCTTTCTTTAAACGTTCCATCAGAGGTGGGGTCCAGTATTTCCTCAGGCTGCTTTCACACCCTCTTTCAGAAGTGTCATTATTTATTACAGACCCTTAAAACTAGCCTGAGACGGAAGCTAACTTTTTCGCTATATTAATCAATTTAGAATGCTGACGGGAGGTAACGTTTTTACCACAGTGTCAACAGGCAGTGATGAAATGTGCTGGACTTCTTTCCACAAATTGAGTGGATATGATGCGATCAGGTCGTCTCTATCGTTGCTTTTGCTGTAAATACAGTTGTACCGAGGACTTTACCAATCAGAAACAAGTATTCAACATAGCCAGATAAGCTAAGCTGACTGGTTGCAGGCTGTAGTTTCATAAAGTATATACAGGTATAAACAAGGTAGCAGTCTTATTCTATTAGCAAGAAATTATCCACACACATGCCAGATTATGGTTTCAATATGATCCATACTTTTTCTGGTATTTCTCCATTATCATAAAAATACAGACCATTATAGAAAACCTTCATAATGAAAGTACAACTGCAGTAAAGGAAGACAGAATCAGAACCAGCTACAGAGAGAGAAAGATGTAACTGTTTAAGGTCAGCCGTGTTGTGTGCTTCTCCCCTGATTTGGTTCAAACATTAATGAATGCAAAGTAAAGTTTCTCCATGCTTCTGGCTGTCTTCTCTGTTACATAACCCTGGCCCTGCCGGCTCTAGAGGTGCCTTAATGGTCTTCCACGCTTGCATTTTTAGAGGAAGGTTTCCACAAAATTTTTTTAAACTTGGTTGCTCCCATATAGCAACAAGAGTATTAGAACGGTTCAATACATTTAGATTTATTTCGAGGCCCAAAATAACCGAATAAGGAACATTGTTTTGGACCAAAAGGAAAAGCCTGCAGTTGTTTTTATAGCGTATACAAAAAGTGTTTCCTGGGGTTTAGTTCTGCCAAACATAACAAGGAAAAAGCTTTCCTTTAGTACCTCTCCTTGGACATTTGGGGAATGAGGTTTGAAAAAGGGTAAGGCTGATTGTTTACTGTAGGGTGAAGCTTTTCTTTCATTATAAACTATAAAACACAAATGCATGCTGCAAGATATATTTATGTGACCCTGTGTTTCTGTGTTTGTGTCCACTTCAACAGGACTCCAGGTAAACCAGGGAGCAGCCCCAGGGGTCAGACCCCGGACGAGAGCGGACGTCGCCACAATGGAAACTCGTCTGTTTCTGACCTGGCCAACTCAGTGACCAGCGACATGCTCATGGTAACACACAGTGTCATCACAGCATATCACATTTTATTGAGGCAACGCTAACTCATGCATGGTCCATTTGTTTCCAGCTTTGCTGGATCTATATTTAGAAGACAGCTGATGTCAGCCCGGACTTTTAAATCATAATAAATGAGATGTCTGACAGACTTGAATGACCTTCCAGATCATCTTTCATAATCTGAAATAAAAGTTAAAGCAGACCTTGAGATGAGTAAGTGAAAGAACACCTAAAAGTAGTTTGTAACTAGCTGTTTTAAAGTTTTCTTACAGTATTCAACTTCTTTAGATATCTCTGACTGACTGAACTGTAGCTGTTTTCTCCTAATTGATGTGATTTTAAGCAGATTGTTTTGAGGATGGA
Organism: Notolabrus celidotus; assembly: GCF_009762535.1. Lineage (NCBI taxonomy): Eukaryota > Metazoa > Chordata > Actinopteri > Labriformes > Labridae > Notolabrus > Notolabrus celidotus. Next base: position 11,175,879 of record NC_048274.1, read on the forward strand.
GAGTCAAAATCTCGAGAACATGAAATGAGAAGAGCTGAAGTAGAGACTCACAACAGCTTGTGCTTTGCTGACATTGATTTTAAGGGCTAATTTTGAGTCCAAGTGACAGGTACTGCTAACTGTCAATGTACCTGAAATGACTCACCTGTATTCTAGCTGTTATTTTGCCCCAGAGTTCAAAGTGTCAAGTATTACAATTTCATCTTCTTGCAACAAGTCTTGCTTTGGCCGTCACTTGTAGTTCTATCAGTTTGTTAAAGTGATTGCTGAGACGTGGGAGCATTTCTACACCTTCAGACGAGCACGTGGGTGTGAAGCCGACGCTGTTTGGAAAAGAAGAATGTTCAAATTTGTCAGAAACTTTTAGAAACATCTTCCAATCGTAACCAAAAGAAAAGATGGCCAAAGCTAGAAAACAAAATCAAAGTTGTGATAAAGCAAACTTAACATTACAGTCATTTTGCTTGAGGTGCTTCCATGTATTTGTATACCGCCCACTGAAAATAATACACTGTTGTTTCTGGAGGAGAGAGTGAGAAAAGAAAAGCCTACACACTTCAGTTTATTTGACCAAAGTTCGATGAAAAAGTTTTTCTTCCTCACAAATCTCTCATCAGTCAGGAAAAATTCTTCATCCCAGTCAGCTCACCCACCTGTCCATCACCGATCATTACTGCTGCTCAGCTTACTGAAACGTACAGTCATCATCACCCCGAAGTGAGACATTGGGAGGGGTGGGGACGTGCGCCTTATTCAGCGAGGTTGGGTAATTAGCTGCAGGAACGCACGATGCTGTGCAGAGAGAGAGAATATGGCAGAGATGGGTATGAGCAGGGTGTAATTATGTGGCTCTCGTGGTATGTCTGAAGGATTCACTGTGGTGGTGCTTCCTAATGATAATACTCATTCTGGGTAGTTTCGCCAAAGGCATCTATATATTACACAACCCTCCTTTCATGCCCAAAATACACATCCAGCACTTTTGAGCCACTTGTGCTGCTGTTGAAAAAAAAAGACTATGGCAGATTGTATTCCATAGATTGAATAAAAGGGATGCTGGGTAATGACTGAATGTCAGAGCACATGCACATCAAAGCTCTCAAGCAGCATAGGAGCTGGGGGTGGATGGATAGGGGTCGTGTAGGCATTACATTGTTCTTATCAGGATGTATTCTGACACTGCTTTCATTTATGTGATACTCACAAAGTCATGGATTGTATTGTGTGAACGGTTTTGTCAGCACATTTACAGACTTGTTGAGTTTTTTTTGCTGTTTTTGGTTAAACACTGGGCAGAGGATGTACCGTTTTCTGTCATTGTCTGTCTCTTGTTACATGATTCTGTAAACCTGTCTGTTGGACCCACACCAAACTGGGTCATTCACTCGTGGGAAAAAGTAAATATCTGAAGACTTTCTGTGTATGGATGCCTCACTTTTGAGGCAAGAGATAAAAATAGAATTACCAAAAACATTGAGACCCCACAGCTTTTGGCAAACATTATATAGATAAGGGTAACTGGTGGAATTGTTGGGCCTCATTTATAACTGTAGATTGATGAAGGTTTTTTGGTCTGGTGGGTATACATAACAGCAGTGGTGTACTCAAGAGGAGGGGCAGGAGGGGCAATCGTCCTCCCTGGTGCCCTCATGTCTGAAAGTAACCGTGCTGAAGTGCCCTCTTGGATACTGCTGTGGTGAATTAAACATTACAAATTGCTATCTCTGGTGCCCTTCCTGTGAAAAACGCATAAAGGTTGTTCTTGTAGATGCCCTTCCAGTTGATATAATGCAAAATAAAGTGCCCTCTGGATGCCCTTCTAACGAACATAATGTGGAAAAGTGCCCTCTGGGTTCATCTCCATTGGATTTAAAGCTCAAAATTTCCCTTTGGATGCGCCTCCAGTGAATTAAATGTAAAATAAAGTGTCCTCTGCGTGACTCTTTCAGTCACTAACTTGGAATATGTTTCCTCTGGATGCCCCTCTAGTAAACTTCAGGTAAAAACAGGACACTCTATGGGGCAGCAGTAGCTCAGTCCACAGGGACTTGGCTTGGGAACCAGATGGCCACTAGTTCAAGTTTGGCAATATGACCCGTGGCTGGGGGGGGGGGGTAATTAATTTGCCTGGGCACTGACGAGATGCTGAACCCCCAACTGTTCGGGTGGCGCTGGTTGATGGTAGCCTCCTCACTCTGACATCTCTCTATAATCATAAAAATACATTTTATTTATAACACACTTTACATTTAGAGCAAATCTCAAAGTGCTCAAAGACACATAATTAAAACAGCAAAGTTATTAACAGGCCGAACCCTTACCCTGACCCTAAAATGCATAACCCTAACACTTAGTATTTTTCAGTGGACTTATTGCCTAACCCGAACCATCAGTGGTTTTAGTCCCGAACCCTTAAGGCTGATTTATACTTCTGCGATTTATACTACAGCTTACCCTACGCCGGGGATCCGCGTAGCTTCCGTACCTACGCCGAGGCCTACGCACGTAGCTGACGTGCACCTCCTCCAAAATGTAACTCCCCGTAGAGCCAACGCGGACCGCAAGCCCTGTGATTGGTCTGCTCGGCGGCTTTGTCTTTCCCGCATTTACAGCACTTCCGGGATCCCGGACATCAGCCGCACATCGGCCGTGTATTTCATCTCCTCCTCTCTGTTCTTCATGTAATCATGTCTGTATGATAAACAGCAACATGTATCAGCTGTAGATTATCATAACACGCTCTGAATCTCTGTGGAAAAGTAAACAGAGATCGTAGCGGGACCGGAAGCAGGCGGCCGGCTATCAGAGAGACCACACTGCCCTCAAGCGTTTCGGCGGAGAATTGCTGCGCAACACAGACACATCGACGCACAAGTATGTGGGGCTCATGTCCGCGTCAGCCCCTGCTGTGTAGGGGAGACGCAGAAGTATAAATCAGCCTTAACACTTAGTATTTTTCAGTGGACTTAATGCCTAACCCGAACCATCAGTGGTTTTAGTCCCGAACCCTTAGTATTTGTCAGTGAACTATATCCCTAACCCTAACCTTTGGGCTTGTTCAAAACCTATGTCCTCACCATACCCTTACCCTAAACCCTCTCGGGGCTCTTGCCTAACCCTAACCTTCCAAGTTTGTCCCTAACCCTAACCTTTGATTTGTGTCAGTGGACTTTATTCCTAACCCTAATCTTTGGACATGTTAAAAACAGACAATAAGAACAAATACAAAGAATTACAATTTTAAAAAAATTAAATAAAAACACCAGAGTGTAAAACTTGAATCAAACTTGAAATTTACATAATTCAATTTAAACAGCAATTGGTCACAAAAATATTCACCACAATGCAGAGAATTAAGTGTTAGAATGCTCAAAATTCTGTGGGAGGACCACAGACCCCCCTCCTGTTACCTCTGTCTCAATACATTTAAATTCACCCTAAACTGTGAATACCAGGGGTTTGAAAGGAGGTGCCCCTTTTTTTTGTTCTCACCGCTGCCCCTCAAACAACCAAAGTACAGCAGCAGGAGAGTGGCGCCAATTTTTATTGTAATGAGGGAACATGGCAGCCTGTATAATATATTGCAGATTTTTGCATTTTAATAGTTTTTAGATGACAGTAAGTTTGAAAGGAGTTGAGGAAAAGGCCTTATGGCACTTCAAACAGATATTTGTCAGTAGAGAGAATTCATCGTGGGTTTTGGTATCTTCAATAGTTTTGTGAGCAATAAAGTAAAAGAACTTCACCAGATGTCGTACCTGTTAGTGTTTTGAAAAACCTGCCAATGTTATGGCGCCAAGAGAATTTGCATCTTCTCCTAAACGTGGGTTGTTTTGTATTCAGAAATAAGAATCATGGAGGAAAGTTTAAAAATTGAATGAGAATGAAGGACTTTGGGAAAAAAAGAGAGAGGGTGCCCAATGTACAAAATAGGGAAAAGCAATTTAGGCCAGCTGTTTGGTGGAGGACTGCATAATGAAAAGTGATCATATTCAGCATAGAGAATACGGCTGAGCAGCACCATCAGAAATATGTGGGAGAATACTGAATTGGATATTAAATTCCTGGAACTGCTCCTTGAGTAATGCCTCCAGCTCTTGGCCAATCAGATAACATTTTTTTAGACCGGCTTTCTCTGCCTCCCTCAAGGCCACGCCACCATCAGTCAGAGGGTCTGTCTACCGGCAGATAATCGGCCTCTCATCTCCACACAGCCATGGACACTCTGCCTTTATCGCACCGCCATGTGCTATAGCATTATGCCAGTTTGTCGGTCTGCGGCTGTGTCTTTAAAGCTAAAGAGCACAATTAGTGCCCCGTTTGGATTGAAATCCACATTATATGCTCAGTGTTTTACCACCTGTCTGCTCAGTGTTTTACCACCTGTCTGCTTGTTGAAAGCGTTTCTGTGTGACATCCTGGAATACATCTTAGTGTCTGCACCATTGATCTACAACGCTTTGTTTACCCTATACTCCATTACTAGTCTCACATCACCAGAGAACGTTTCACAAATCGAAGAGAGAACGGTCACCGTGTCCACAATCCTGCCCTCTTTTACTCATTCACTGCTCGGTTATATAACACATACTCAGTAGTTTATTCTATGGAGAGCAAACACAGTCTGCTGATGAGCACTTTGTGATGACGCTAAAAGCTCCTGAGCTCTGAACGAGTGAGTAAGTAGATCTTGACTCAAGTTTGCTCTGTCAACAACTTCATGGTCATTTTAAGGATTCCGTTTGTTGTGCTGTCTATTGTGTTGTATATTTAATACTCTGTCCTCCTCATTTAGCTGGATCAAGGAAAGAGGCCTAAAAATAAAAGACACCACTTAGTATAGTGCTACATAAATCAACAGAACCACCAACTCAAACCATCTTTAAATTGATTTGCTCCTGGTGTACTTCATAGACAAGAATAAAAGTCCTCTTGAGAAAAAGTTATCACAAGTAAAATCTAATTTGGCGTAATAATATGTCTCTAAAGACATTTTTCTCTTGGTTTTTGAGTCTATCTTTTTAAAATAGAGTCATAAAGTGGTGATAAAACAACACATGTTCCCTTAAGTGTCATTTTGTTTGAATGTTTCACCTTCCCAGAGTTTATTTAATCATATAACTGTCCTCCTGTGTCGTTCAGTTGTCTCCAGGCTCCGAGGAGGATGATCACGAGGGTCCAGTGTGTGAGAAGCTGGGTCGTATTCAGTTCAGTGTTGGATACAGTTTTCAGGATTCCACCCTCACTGTAAAAATCCTCAAGGGGCAGGATTTACCCGCAAAGGACTTTTCCGGCACATCTGATCCGTTTGTCAAACTGTACCTTCTGCCAGACAAGAAGCACAAACTGGAGACCAAAGTCAAGAGGAAGAACCTGAACCCCCACTGGAACGAGACCTTCCTGTTTGAAGGTTAGCTACTCAAATATAATCATGCTGACTTTATATTCATGTATGTGCAGCAGTGTGACAAACTGCTTCCTTTCTTTTGCTCTCCCAGGGTTCCCCTACGAGAAGGTGGTGCAGAGAACTCTGTACCTGCAGGTCCTCGACTACGACCGCTTCAGCAGGAACGACCCCATAGGAGAGGTGTCCATCCCCCTCAACAAGCTGGACCTGGCAAACATGCAGACTTTCTGGAAGGAGCTGAAACCATGTAGCGATGGCAGCGTGAGTAGAAAGGGAAAACGGGGGAAGGGAGGGAAGGAAAGAAGGAGGTGGAGGAGAGAAGAAGAGGGGAGGAGGGGAAGGAGAAGACGGGACAGAATGTAACGGGTGATGTCATTCCTGGCTGGCGTGATGCTCCCGGGGGAGCTGTGGCAGCGTGCTGGTGGGAGAAGAGATAGAAGGGGAATATGGAGAGGCTGACAGGTAGACGATGAGAACACAGACAGCCAGAGGAGGGAAAACGGAAACACACAGAGAGCAACAGAGGGGAAAACAATGTGAAAAGGCAATAAAAAAGTAAACAAGCCACTGTTATTGTTGTGTTTAATTTTTGCAGGGGAGTCGAGGGGATCTGCTGGTGTCTCTGTGCTACAACCCCACAGCCAACACCATCACTGTGAGCATCATCAAAGCCCGCAACCTCAAAGCCATGGACATCGGAGGCACTTCTGGTATAATAAATGCTCCTTCATCTTGCATGTCCTTTTATTTTCGCCTTCTACATCGGGGCTTCTGCAAAAATAAAACAAGAGAATGAGATTTTGTTCACGACAAAATGGTGTTAAAGCCATGATCGCACACAAACTAACACTGCATCCAACAGGAGAAAGATATTGCAAATTGACATACCCCCCCTCACTCTCTCCCGTAGACCCATATGTAAAAGTGTGGTTGATGCACAAGGACAAGCGAGTGGAGAAGAAGAAGACAGTGGTAATGAAGCGCTGTCTCAACCCCGTCTTCAACGAGTCCTTCCCCTTTGACGTGCCTGCCCACGTGCTGAGGGAGACCACCATAATTATCACCGTCATGGACAAGGACAGGCTCAGTCGCAATGATGTCATTGGAAAGGTACCTCCGTCCCTCTTCCTCGCCTCTTCCTTCTTCCTCTCTTCTTCTTCTTCTCTTGCTCTGTGCGTTTCTAACTCTGTGACAGACAGTCAGGAGCTGATGACTGAGCCAGTCTCTACTGACCCCTGCTGGAACATGCAGACCACTCTTCCTTATTAGTGGTTTATGAATAGATATACAACCAACCAGTGAAACGAAAACACTGCTCTTTAAAATCACAATCTAACCGCTTTTATTTCGACTCACAACAATGACCAACGCAGGCCAGAGCAGATATATGCACATGTTTAAAAAATTTACATTTACAGTAAATCATGTGAGTCATAAGTCACCTTATTACAACTTAAATATTCATTTTGATTTCAGTAAAAGGCCCATTCTTTCTCTATTTGTTGCCTTAATAATTTGTGTATGGTTCATGTGAATTCCATGCAGATCCATGCACAAAACAAAACTAAAGGAGGCAAATGATCCATACATTTTGTATATTAATTCCAGTAGATCAATTACTTATGTCTTGATCAACTGGAATGTCAAAGGGATGATGCAAAGTGAGCAGGCGGTTATGCAAACTAGAATCCTGACAGGGTGAGCAGGTCTCACACCTGTGCCTTGTAACTGTCATAATTAACAACTCTGAAGACCAGCTTGAGACGGACAATAACGTTTTTGCCACAGTGTCAACAGACAGAGGTTAAATGTCCTTTCTGCAGATTGATTTAATGTTGTGTGTGTGATCAGGTTTTCCCTGGGGTGGCTGACTTAATAACCATTGTTGCAGGATTTGGACCAATAAGAACCGAGTATTTTACACTGCGGGGTAACTAGTAAGACATCAGGTAATAATGCTTTATAATATCTGAGAACATGAGCTCAAGAGTTTAGCTATCTTGAATTATTACCCAGCTTTCTTACTGATCTACCAGTTGTGTAAAATGCTTGATTCTGATTGGTCAAAACCCCTTGAAAACAGTTATTAACTTTCACTAACACGAGCAACGCAAGAGGCAAACTGATCGCATGCTATGTCAAATAAATCCAGGGGAAAGAGTTCCAGCACATTTTGCTTCTGCTTGTTGACACCATAGACTGTAAGATGAGGTAAAACTGTTGGCATCAAAACAATGTGGCTACGGATGTTTTCATATTGGATCCTGTCCAGCAATATCATCAACAAGCAGAGCAGGTGGGAGAAACTTTAGGTTAGTGATCTCTACCAAGAAACTTAAACCATGAGCGGTGGTGATGATAGCAGCAGGGTTCAAAGCTGTGACATTGCCTTGTTTATTTTTAAAGGTGTGTGAACCGCAGAGCTCAGAGAAGAAGGGGAGCTGAATGAGGACAGTTTCATGTTAAATCGACTGCAACAGGCAGATGAGAATCCATTGAACCATGGCATGTTAACTGACGAGGAATCACTGGGACTATGTTTTTTTAAAACTGTATACATAGATCATTGAAAGCTGCTGTTGGTAGTCACAGAGTAAACATCTGTTCAGAGAGAGGGACTTCGAATGTCAACACTATCCCTCCCAACCAGATTTCCTCTTAGCCCCCCAACACAGATCGACACGTGCAGTCATGATAGCGCCGGACTCATAACCAATCGGAGGACGTAGTAGGGGCCGCCCCTTAACCAATCTGGGCAGAGGATTGGAGGTTAGCTATGATTGGTTCATCATAAAGGGAACGAGGGGAATAATAAAATTGCTTGATACAAGACAGTCATTGGAAAACAGAGATTTTGCAATAGTCTCAAATTACTTCACTTACTGATGAGTACTGATGGGTATTATGACCTTTTCTCCAAACCCAGCAGGAAAAAAAGTAATGGGTTTTTTTACACTATTCCTACCAACAGCAGCTTTAAGATCAATAAAATAATCTTTTGATAAATGTTTTTTAACAACGTGTTTGTATTTTAGGTTAGTAGCCAGGTAATAAGTGGGATAATGTATGATTAGCAGGTTATTATGGGAAATAAAATCCAGACAGTGTGAGACATAAATTATCCCTTACTTAGTTTGTTGCTTTCTGACAGATTTTCTTTGAAACAGCCACTCAGACAGTCAAATTCATCTTTATTCATTCTGTTTTAGTTGTTATTGAGAACTTAATCCTTCGTAAATGTTCAGCTGTATGGCTGCATGTCAACTAAGTAACATTTTTGCATGTTGAGCCGATTCACTGTCTGCGTGATTAAGAGAGCCAAGGCTACGCCAGCTCAGCTTTCAATCAGAATAAATTGAGTTTACCAATTAGAAGCTGTCTCTGCCTCTGTTATAATCATTGCCAAATTAAATTATTTCCAGGAATTAATTAAAAATTTACAAAGCCCGAAAATAGAGCATTAGTTTTCTGTTTTTAATGTTGCAGTATTCCATCCTTTTTCATTTTACCCCATCGCTAAATCCGTTATTGGTGCTAAACCCAACTCTGACAGGGTCCCCAGTCCTCGTGCATTCAGACTTCATTTATTAATTAACCACATTTCCACACCTCTGTGAGTATGAGCTGTGACAGAATTCATAACTGTATTATTTCTTTTGTATCTTAAACGCCTAAAATCCCAAAGCTCCACTAAAATCCACGCTCGAGCAGACTCTGAAGAATAATCTCTAATCTGAGCTGTATACTGCAGAGATGAGCTATTGTGTTCTCCGACGTTCACACAAATCCTGCAGGTGCTCTACTTGCCATGCTAACCATATACATTATCTGCCTACACATGCACACACACCAGTTATTATATGTTTCCCATAATACCACATTCATGGATAAGTTGTGTCTGATAAGAGGACAGAAAGACGTGAGCAGTGTTCCCTGTGACATGACAGATCCAGATTTCTTTCTACTTAGTGTCTGTTCTTCATTACTGTCAGCATTAGCTTTCTCATAGTATTACTGCAAGTGAAATCTCCTCTTCTGGAGGCTTTTTTCTGCTCTGGATTTGAGTTAAACTCTTATTAGAGTGGCAGGCTTACAGCTGAAAGCAGGGCGAGACTTAAGACTTTTTTTTTTTCTTAATACCCCACAGCATTTTTTGGGGAAAATCTCTCCACAAATAACATCGACCCCTGTGTGACATTACAAGAGATACACTACTCTTTTTTTATTTCTTTCACAGATTTATCTTTCCTGGAAGAGCGGCCCTGCGGAGGTAAAACACTGGAAAGACATGATGGGTCGCCCTCGTAATGCTGTGGCCCAGTGGCACGCTCTGAAGGCCTGAGGAACCAGCGACCCTTCTGCGTACAGGGTTTCCCACCCCAGAATTCAGCATCACCCTGCCCTCAGCACATATCCCCTCTACCCTCTAACTGCAGTCTTTGGCTGCAGATAATATGTGTCATCTCTTTGTTCTCAGGCCTCTTTGATATCCTCCACCCTCAGTCCTCATGACACCATCCTTACATTTCACCTTTGTCAAGCTCTGATTCCCACCTGACCCCCCTTTCATCCCTTAAATGTCTTTGATGTCTCCGCTCCTTATCCTCTCATTCTTTTTTTTTAATAGATGTCTCTCAGTCTGTCCTTCACCTTGTCAAACACGCCTGGTATTTAACATCAGCAGCACCTCTTGCCACCCATGAATTCAAACTACCAACCAAAAATGGATCAAACAGATGATCCTCTGTGGTGGCAAGATGGGCAGCGTTGAAACCTGTGACCTTTAACCTTTTACATCCAATGTTACAGCGAGGAATCTCCAACTCTTCCCTCACTTCTCCACAAAATCCAAATGCCTGAACATTTCAGGAAATCCAACTCAAGCAAAGGGAGAGAAAGAGGCTGTATCTAAGATGAATCAGACTGGAATTGGTCTCCGTCATTCAGCTCATGTTTGATGGTTCCCACTTTTCACACTCTCTCTGGCACCGCTGTAATAATTCTCCCCTGGCTGGACCCCTTTGTCGTCTGTGCGTGCTGTGGGTGATGTGCTGTAACCCAAAATGAAGTTGTTCTACAACAACAAAAAAAAAGGTTTGAACATGAACACTTAAAGCTGGTCCCGTAGAGCAAGTGTCAAAAAAATGTTCTCTCTGGAAAAGAAATTCCAACGAACGGAAAAAGATTGAAATAATAAATGTTTTTTTTTTTTCCAAAAGAAAACAGAGAAATAATCTGTTCTTCCAGACACAGAAAATAAGCAAAAAGCCAGCTTCCAGCAGTGTGGAAGTGTGGGTTCATGGCTGTGTGTGTTTGTGTGTGAATGAGGGAGTATGTTGGACTTGGACGAAGCTAAACTAGAGATAGTGTTGAAGCAGCATTTCCCTTGATAATCTAAAGTTAAGGTATTGTATTTGTGGTGTTGGGGTTAGCTGGAGACATGGGGAGGTCACTAAGATTATAAGGTCAGTTCACACAAACAACACACACACATGCACACCTTTGGAGGTATTGAGGCTGACAGCTTTATATGACTGGGGTTTGAGTCCCTGAATCCACTGCTGCTGTATGCAAATACAAAGCAGATGAAAGGGATTTCATTGTGGTGCTAGCTGCATTTAAAATAGCTTTTGAAGGATTCAACTGCAGCTTGTTTTTTTCCAGAAACAATGCCATGGTTAATCAGATAATCCACAAACCCCTCAGTGAATGGTTTTCATTATGAATTCATTTTGAGCAAAAACAGCTGACAACAACATCTGGCCTCAACAGCATCAATTATTTGATCTCTGAAAACAAAATTTACCTCCATCGCATTTCAGAGGTGGAAAAGGTCTCAGCGGCACATCAAAAAAACAAAGCGTGTGCACAGCGTGATGTTACCAGAGGCATTTTTGATTTCATGATATGAGAAGATCTTCACTTTAGGTCCCCTCTCTCGCTGTTTACTGCCTTATAGCTTCCTTCAGTCACAGTCAGTGCTTCTCAGCAGGTGTGACTCAGTTGTGGTTAAGATCACATCAAGGTAAACATTATGGGACAAAAAATGACCCTTTGCTGCAGAAGACTAAAAGATAATGAAACAGCACAGCACTGCCCCATGATAGCTTTCTTTATTTTCTGCGACAGCGTTCCGAAGAAGGACCTCGACTTTAAATCTTGCAATATTTTGTGACTTTGCTTGACTAAAAAATGCATGAATGCAGAGAGTTAATCGCTCTTTAATGGTTACAGATGGTAACATGTTCAGAAAAACCATTGCAGTGAGATATCTGATCACGTTACTGTGGTTCTAACATGTCTGTGGTATTACTCCATGCAGCATAGACCTTCTTTTTTTCATTTTGTACTCAAACACTCGGTCCAAGGATATTTATTTGTCGTTTTGTTGTCTTTGAACTTCCAGTTGCTTGCTTCACTGCCTGAATGTGACCTCCCCTGAGTCCCGTATAGATCTGTGCTGACCAGATGAGTGGAAACAAATTAGAGTAATACTTCTTGGTTGGGGGGGTCTTTTTACATTCCACTGTTTGTTTGGTCTGCTGGATGTGTGCTCGTGTCTGCATCTGTATGTGGGTGTGTGTGTGTGTGTGTGTGTGTGTGTGTGTGTGTGTGTGTGTGTCTGCACTGTGGGTGAGTGTCAGTATTCAAAGTTTAGTTGGTGTGATTGTGTTTTTTGTGGGTCTCTGTGTGTATATATCTGCACTGAGTTCTATTTTGCCAGTTTAATACAGAACAACATTGTTTACTGTTTTTATTCTGTATGAAATGATCCAGATGTACAAAGAAATCTGTTTTTTTTAAAGAGCTGTCACTTCTTTAAAATTCACTGCACTTGTTGACGCCGATGCTGGAACAAACCTCTCTTAATAGCAGGGTTATTTTCCTCATGAGTGGTTTAAAAGGGTTTTTGGTTTGGGAGGCGAATCTGTTATACATGAGCTGAGACCCAAGGTTAAAGAAAAAACTGTCAGAAACAAGCTTTACACAAACCTTCGATGAATCCAGTCTACTATTTTGCATAATACAACAGATTTTTAGTTCAAACGGAAGCAGCTACCCACATTTTGTCCTTTCTGTCCTTCTAATCTAGCCCGATATGATTCACCAAGACCAGAAAAAAAGAAGAAGGGTGGCTCCTTAAAATCACAGCTGACGTATCCCCAAAACACCCCCGTTGTGCACACATGCTTTCTGGCACTAAGTGTTCTGTGTGTGCCTTATGAACCCAGCCACGCCTCGCTCTTCACCATATGCGCTCCCTCCCTCCAAGTGTCAGGGAGGGGGGGAGGGAAAAAAAAGGTGAGACAGGAGGTAATCATCACCTCTTTGCATCACTGTTAGCTACATCTCAGGTCAGAGCATCGGAGCGTCCCAAAATAACCAGGAACACAGTCTGTCCTGACAGCCCTGTGTGTTAAACAAGGCATTACATTCCAAAGGCTTAATGAAAGTCACTTAAATCAATGCAGATTCAGTTGAGGTTGAATATTAGTCAGGGGTTTTGTGTGTTTCAGTTTTAAGAAATCGAGCTAGAAATGTCCGCCCACACTCCTCACAAGCCAAATGCCATAAACTGGTCCATTTCACCGGACACGCTCGCATTTCTGATTTAGGGCATTCTCTTTTGGGAGGGAAAGCTTGAGACAAAGAGAGGTTTACCAGCAACATTTTAATTAATATACTGTACAAATGATCGTGAAGTGTCCTGTATGAAAAAAGAAAAAAAGTCATCAGTATTTACTGGGGTTGTTGATATCTGTCTGTCCTTGGTATCACTCAGCCCCCTCTCTCACTCCCTCTTCTCTTTGTAGTTACACATCCGTGAGGTGCACAATGTGAAATATCAACCATTTATTTTTTGAAATCTGTACAGTGTATATATCAAAAATATAAATGTGTATATAAAACAAAGAAACAGCTGGTATTGTTATGAATTTTTCATGAGCTTGTTTTTATTGTTTCTGTAAGTCGTGGTTGTGAATTTGATTCTACACACAGGCGTAAAAGCCTGTCTTTTGTTAAAGGTGTCATGCATTATGAAAAGAAATCAAACTTTTAAGTAATAATACTGCAATAAAAACACTATGGAGTAAAAGCACATTGGCAAGTATCATCAGCAACATGTTCTTAAAGAAAAAGGAAGTCTTGCAGAAAAACAGCTTTTCAATCCAGTTTTTATACCTCATATGTGACATTATTATGCTATTGAGGGTTCTTACAAGTGTTATAATAATAAAAATGATAATACATTTTATTCATGGGTGCCTTTAAAGACACTTAAGGTCATCTTACAAATGCAACAACATCAAAACTGAATTAATATCAGAGCAAACAGTTTGCAATAAAACAAAAATATACAATAGAAATAAAAAACAGGGGTGCCATTGGTCTAGCTGTCCAAGCGTGCGCCCCACATACAAAGGCTATGGCCTTCGTCGCAGTGGTCGCAGATTCGATTCCAGCCTCGTCTATTTACTGAATGTCCTCCCCCTCTCTCTTCTCCCAACATTTCCTGTTTCTCTTCAGCTGTCCTATCAATAAAAGGCAAAAATGCCCAAAAATCTAACTTTAGAAAAACAAAATAAATAAAAAAACATTATGAATGGAATGATGAAATGCATTAAAAGGCACATGTGACGTGTCTACAGTGAATATGCATCTACATCTACCATGTTTTTATTAGTCTATTATTAAATTATGTTAGATATGTTATTCCAGTGTTTCCCACAAGAATAAAACCCCCTCTTAAAGGGCACCAAGTAAATCTTAAGTCATGAGATTAATCAGAAAGGAAATGAATTCAGCCACTCAAACTTAAATACATGTATATATATCAGGCTTTCTCCCAAACCTTTATTTATTCTTTTTTTCTTCTTCACAGATATGTTTATTGACATCTTGTTAAATGTGAACAACACAAAACCAAGACAGCACACAGACAGAGTGGTCAGTCTGTCGCTCTCAACATCTGTTTTGAAAATTGCCAAAATAGGTTATTTATTCTTGAAAGGACATTGAGTTTTCCCTCATTTCCAATGTCGTCGAGATCACAGGCACATCAGAAACATAATCATTCACGAGGGGTAATGATTTAAACTCTACAACCAAAGGTGATTTAAAACTTTTAGAGATAAACCAGCATCTTCTTTGTGCTGTTGCATACAGAAATCAGCCCAATATGAAGAGATCACAAACCAGAGGGGGTCAGAACTGTTATTTTAATGATGAATAAGGATATTTAAAAAGCTCTATAGGTCTTTTATGTGAAATACTGACCTGATAAGTAACCAGTAACAGCTAGAGTAAGTAGAGTGGATATTCTCAGTTACTTCCAGTGCTGCACAAAAGTCGTGCAACTCATCAAGCACACAGTCTGAAGCAGATTTGCAAACTAAAGACGGAAGTGTAAACCAGCAGACTTTAGAGTGATACTTTCTGTCACGATTTCCAAGAATTGCTGCTGCTAACTCACTTCCAGTCCCAGTTTAATTAAATTTTGAGTGTTGGTACCATCAAGTTCTTTTATAGAAGATTAATTACAAACACAGACACTGCTGGAAATACAGGGATGCATTTGCTCTCTATAATTCCTCGTTCTCTTCCAGTCCAGGCAGAAATGTGCCCAAGACTGTAAAAGTGATTTACACAGATCTTCAGAAATAGACGCTGATCCTTGGAATTAAGAAAATTTCCTGCTCTGCCTCCCACGCGCTGCATATCTCTGCATCTTTGACATTAGATAACATCTAAGAAAAAAAAAGAAACTGTGATTTGTGTCATGTTTTGAAAGGCTGTCTAATTTACCAACTTATCTAACATCCTCAAAGTTAAACCTGGCAGAAGAATGTCTCACCACGGAGAGCAGCATCCCTCTGCACTCCTCTGCTCACGACTCTCCAGGAGACATGTGAAGACAAGATGAAGGCAGGGGATGCTGATGGTGTTGGTGGCGGAGGAGAGAAGAAACAAGAGAGAACATGAGATTGAAATTCCAGGGGAGCGGAGGGTGACGGCACGTAAGAGGATAAAACAGAGAGCTGTCACGACACAGGAAGCAGCAGTGGAGGATGACAGGAGCGCAGGGCTACAGATAGGCACAGTGGGTGTGCGTGGGCAACTGATGAAAACACACTCCAAACAAGCCTCAGAGAAAGAAGGATGGGAATTTTGCTCCCCCAGCACGTGGGCTCTACAGGTGGCTTTTTTTTTTCTTGGCAGGGAATTGTCACAGCCAGCAAGCGAGAACCAACTGCAGTTATTATCAAATAGATTTGAGTTTGAAGAGCGGGGACATTTAGATATGGCAGCTTTACAGGCAGGTAATTTAGTCCAGTTTCCCGGCATCCATGCTGGGAGCCAGAAAAGGAGAGATTTGAAAAATGTTCTCTGCTACACGTTTGGGTTCATCAATTTCTCCTCCAAATTTTCAATCAGTGAATTACTTTACTTTAGACTTTGACTCACTTAAACCCAGTTATGTGGATCATACACATCTTTACAAACATGTGACAAAAGACACTCTGCTTTCTTGTATAACCCTCCTGTTATGTTGCGGGTCAAATTAACTAAAGTAATTAAGTTCAAAAATAAATAAAAAATATTATTTTTGCTGTGAAACTTCTTCTTCTTGGCTTAATTAGAGTAAACAACATATACAATGAAAATGGCTCATTTCACACATTTGCAATATGTACATTTGCAGTACATATATTTAAAAAAATTCAAAATGTAAAATAAAATAAAATAAACAAAAATCTATGTCATATGAAACTATTGTATTTATATTTAGGGCTTTTCAATGTACATTAAAACATGTTTTAATGTGAATTTTCCTAAGAAATGAGAGTTCTCCTCATTGAACTATGATCTGTGAGAATTAAAGAACACCATTGCACAAAATATTAATTTAAATTGTTAGTAATGGTGTTAATAATGACATTTTTTTTTAAATGATTGTGATTTTTTGGGTTCGGACACTTGGATCATTGAATATGCCCCAGGTCAAGTTGATCCAGGAGCATTATTACTGTCCCTAAGAAACAAACATAACAGGAGGGTTAAGAGGTCTCAAGAAATGTTGTGAGTCCCTAGTTTTGTCCTCAATAGGCTTCTTTAAGTGCATTGTACTTTGCAAAAGCTTCAGAAACTTTTGCATGTAAGACCCAAACCTTAACTTTTCAAAATATGCAGAATAAATTGTAGGGAAAGGAAAAAAATCACTTGAACTTAAACGGAATAAAAGTAGAAGGATGCAGAAAAGTCCAATAAATTGCAGTTTCATTGCAACTCTATTTAAGCACCCCTCTCCAGTAAAAGCTCTTCATTACCTGGCTGCACTTATGCAACTATAAGGTGAGACAGATGGCAGGTGAGCAAAGAACACACAGAGGGGAACCCTTCTGATGTCACTTTGGTCTATTTTAGAACAACCTGAGAACACAGTAAGCGAAGGTCAAGGTTCACACTCAACATATGTTTCCTTTAAGGTCATGAGAAATCAAAGCACACCTCAGCGTTTGCTCCACATCTGTAGCACTGTCTCATTTGTATAACAGCTTGGCAGTGGATCATGTGTACATTATTATTCCACGTGCGTACACAGGCAGTCATCTGCTTTCAGATTCTGAGCACATCTCCTGGCCAGAGGGCATTTCCCTACTGCTCTCAGTACAAGGTTCCACTGAACCGACATGACACACAGCTAGGCAGGATATTTACCCCATGGTCAACACACATTGATCCTGAGCTGTAGGAGGGAAATCGTGACCTTGTCTATAGGACTTAAAGCAAAAACATAGATGTGGTCTAATAAGAAAACTGGCCTGACGGAGAACGTCTCTGATGCTTTATTTGAAAAGAAAACAGGCCGCTTATTCCATCACTGAGATCCCATCCATCCCTAAACAAATTCAGTTTGAACATTCAAAGATTCGTCTGGTGGTTTGCGCCTCTGTTTCATCATTCATGAGTTGCAGAGTAAGACTTCATTCATTCTAATAAAGTTTACAGCTACAGATGATGTTTTCATGTCCCATCCTGCAGTAAAAATAAGATATGAGACACAACCATTCTCTTAACAGGTGACCAATTTGCAACAGAGATCAGCAGGTGTCTAATTTTGACAGTCACAAGAAACAAAGTGATCTGCCTCCCCCTGCTGTCAATTCATTGGTACTGCAGGCAGAACCAGCCCCATTGTGTAACCAATGCTGCTCATTGTGATCATAGCTCCCTCGTGTGTGATTTCACCGTCTGGTATCAATCAACCAATCAATCAATCTTTATTTATACAGCGCCAAATCACAACAAATGATAAAAACAGAGCAGGTCTAGACCGTACTCTATGTTGTATTATTAACTAAAGACCCAACATCCAGAGAGGGTAAGATCCAGTCCCATCTTACAGACATGAATCAGTCTGATCTCATCTTAATCCACCATGAGCAGAGCACTTTGCAGCATTTAGCAAGTTACAGTGGCTAGGAAAAACTTCCTTTAACAGGCAGAAACCTCCAGCAGGACCAGACTCATGTTAGATAGACATCTGCTGAGACCAAGTTGGAGAGAGTGATAGAGGAGATAAATAGAGAGATGATGTAGTTGCTGCTGCTGGAGTCTGGCACGCCCACAGCAGCACGCTGTCTACTGCAGTGATTCAGAGGAACCTGCGAGACAAGGGAGCTCAGGGACTCCAGAAAGGTCTATGATTAGTACATTTTAATGGGACAGGAAGAGTTAAAGTGATGGGGGGTGCGATAGGATCCCAGTGTGTCAATGTGTCAATTCCCCTGGCAGTCTAAGCCTATAGCTGCATAACTAAGAGCTGGTCCAAGCCTGAGACAGCTCTAACTATAAGCTTTATCGTAAAAGGAAAGTTTTAGGGTGTCTGCCTCCCCTACCATAACTATGGTATGTTATTGTGAGTACTGAAAGAATGGACACAAGCAGTGAATAAGAGAGCACCAACATTTATTAAATAACTCATAGTGTCTGTAATATAGGCACAGTAAAATGATTGAGCGTGAGAAAACCATGACAACTCAACAAGCTAAGCTAATGAGTGAGTCGATGACATTTCTGTTTCATTGTTTGGTATATACACACATAATTAGCTTGTAACTCTTCTTCACAGCTGGCTTATTCAGTATGCATCTCACACCCTGAGCACGTTAACATACAGTCTTTAATCACAAATTTACAATTCAATTAATGCAGAATATTCAGAACACCTTCCTGATATTGCATTAATTTTTGCTTATCCCACAAACCTCAGCTTTTACAGAATCTTCTGAAAGAGTGAGCTGAGGCTTTTTATGGTCGCAGTATTTCATGGAGATGTGTAAAGCCTTGGATAGCATGCAGGATAAACACAGCAGAATTCTGAAAGATGTTCCTCTCGGGTCATGACACTGATATTTCAGATAGTGTCTAACCTTAAAATGAGTCTCTGAGAAGGTCTAAAGGTCTGTGGACCTCACTGGCTTTCCTTGTCCAGGTACTCCAGGTTGGGAGCATCTAACCTCTGCTCTTGGTTGCGATTCTTTGTGAACTCCTTCAGCATGTCCATGACCTCCCCCTGATACACTTCAGGTGTGGGCTGGGCTTCTGAAAGAATAAAAAAAGGACATTTTGATATAACTGGAGGTTATTTTAGAATCTATCTCAATAAATCACTTAATGATGGTGTAACAAAAACAGAGTTAGTCTGTCTGCTACGGTTGTTGTCTGTGTTTCCAAAGTAGTGCGGCCAATTAGTTGTGTTTAAGCTGTTCAGGAATCCTATAATGTCCGCTCAATAAAACAGACGGCGGTGCATCAAATAAAGAGGAAATAAGAATGAAATGGTAAAATATTCATGTGCTGTGATTGGGCTTCTAGGAAGAAGTCTGGCATGAAAGATTGCCAGTTAAGAAACAAGGTCCTTCACAATCAATATCACTAGATTAGTGTTTCATTAGGATTTTGTGTTCAGTTTGTTTGAAGATGTTGATGCAAAAGTCAAATATTTGTCATTTGTATTTTTCAAAACATTCAAATTAAAAAGCTGAAGTGATTTTTGTGCCATTAAATATTGAACATTGAGCAGCATGAGTCAAAAGCTTCTCTGAAATGACTTCCGTTCTTGTAATGCCTTTTCACTGGAGTCGATCTTTTCCAGCTCACTGACTTACACTCTGCTTTAATGGGTTACATTTTTTGTTTTGTTTTAGACAAACATTCGGTATGTGGTTGGTTATCTCACCTGTTGCCCAGTAGTAAATGTCCCAGTCATTGCTTGGTTCGTTGATCAGTCTGTCGTATTGCTGCAGCTGGATCTCACTCATCGTGTTGAGGTAACGTTTTGCAAACAGGCTGAAAGAGAGATGAAGGATTAACTTTAATATGAGCCTTTAAAAGAATGTAAAGTCATGGTTCATGACTGGCTGCAGACTGGACTCCTTCACAATAAATCACAGCTTGATTTAGTCCTTTACATCAATGTCAAGTAGCAGGAAAATCCTGAACAACCATCCTCTGCCTCTCACCGCCTTCATACTCTAAATCAGTTTTATGCTTTTTACTAATGAGCCTCATCACTGTAGTTGTGTAACCAGCTCTCATCTTTAACTTGTGCCTCCTTCATGTTCCGGTTCCTACCATTCCTGCCTCCAGACACGTCTCATAAAGAGGTGTGGGATGCTCGTTGTAATGAAAAGATGTATAATATTCCGACACTTTAAACTGGCGCTAACTGCTTCCTGTTTGACACCCTCTTCTAGCCCTTCCTACCATACTCTAAACCATCAACTTAAATAACAGAGTGGGCCGAATGGAGAAACTTTTAGAGGGCACAAAAGGAACTTTAAAGACAACAAACCTGAGCAGGATGCAGTTTTCCAGCATGCCCCTCTTGCGACTCTCATACACCAGTCGGCGCCTCTTGATGTCGGTGGGTTCACCGGGCCTCTCCTCCCAAGGCGGCAGAGGGATCTCGATCAGGTCGCCCCTGGTGTCATCTGGCGCTTCTCCACGATAACCACGAGATGATACCAGCCCTGTGACTGCAGGTCTCCATGCTCCACGGCACAACCCTGCCACCAGCTGCAGGCAAAAGACAAACACGTGAGAAAACACGAGGACCATGTTTTATATTGTATGATAATCAATGTTATTCAAAAGAGGGAGGGGAAGTGCTGTTTCTTATTTAGGTTTTCGGTTATTACTTTTTTTCTTCTTCTATGGTTACTGAGGCCAAAAGGTCTTTGTACTTTTTGAGCGGGTAAGTTTAAGTCCCACTCAGATCAGTTCTCACAGTGTTTTTTTTTACAGTCACATACTAAACAATCCATCAGTCTGTTCAAAAATGTTGGAATATTATCCAACCTTCCTCTATTTCAAATGATACACAACTAGTTTATATTATATCTTAATACTGGGATGAAAGTTATTCTTTGTGTGTCTCTGATCATCATTTTCTCCTATGCCATAAACCTCACACAACTTTGCACTGTGTTGAAATATGTTTTATTATCATTATTAAACTAATTTAAAATGTATTTGTAGTTTGCATGCATTTCTAAATGGTGAGAGCACTGTGAAAATAAAGAAATATAGATAAAAAAGTAATAACTTTCAATGATAAACTTACAATTAATCAATTTGACAGCATGTGATTCATCAAACTGAACTGTATTGGTTTGCTACTTGTGTAATTTCAGGAAGGTCAAAGTAATTCAAATAACTCTGAATAAAGACTATCATAGTTTTTATAATAATATAATAATAATACAGTTTATTTATATAGCACTAGTCAAAACAGACATTACAAAGTGCTTTACATCATAAAAACCCAACAATAACAATCTTTAATTTCACTACATGGCAGCTACTTTGTGATCTTGCACTGTGTTCTGTCTTCCTGGGTCATTATCTATCATTAACACCCACAAACTGACTGTAAAGTTATCCTATTTAAACTTTTCATATTTAAATCGCTGTGTGTTCATTATACTGTGCATGCTCATAAAAACCTGGTGCAATTTACCCGCACAATAATATACCTTACTATTGATTCATAAGATAGAAGTGTACATGATGTGTCTGTTATATTTACTATATTTTATTTTGTTTTATTTTATATTCACCTGATCATTATTATTATTATTAATACTATTATTTTATTTTGTATTTTTTAACTATTTAAGCACATTGTTGTATTATCCTGTCCTGTGTTTTAAGCTGCTGGAAAAAACACATTTCCAATCAATAAAGTATGTATGTATATCTATCTATCTATCTATCTATCTATCTATCTATCTATCTATCTATCTATCTATCTAAAGCATGAAGGGGAGACATATTGAACTAACAAGACAATTTAAGAGGAACCATTTAAAGGACAGTTACTAAAAGCAATTAAAACAATAAAAACATTTAAAATCAGTAAAACAAATAAAAACAAAGTGTGAATGAAAGAAAACAATTCACAAAAGTAAATTAGAAATAAATGTATCATTGTAGATAAAACAGAATTGGACTTTGTGGAGGGGTTGTATAATGGAACAAGGTGCCCTGTTGTACAACTGTTTACTCCTGGATTGTACAACTGTCCTCCAGAAGGACACGCTCTGAGCACCAGGGTTAATAACACTAATGCTACAACATCAACATTACATTTAAAACAACTTGCAGAATGTAAGGGCAACTAAAATGTATAATTACACACATTAAATCTATTTTAATTCAAGTTTGATCTTGGAGACATCCCCGAGCCCCGATGTCTGAGCAGCTAGCATTCAAACTTCACCTGATAAATGTACAAATAAATGAAAATTGACTCACTCTTTTAGAAACCACAGCAGACAACATTTCAACCTTCTTATCTGTGATGTTGGGAGTCTTCCAGATGAACTGTGTGCCCGCTGCAGAGAGTCTCTGTCGCCTAAATGTCCCAGACAAAACAGTGAAATTACACAACCAGCTTTCACGTAACAGAACGGGGGGACCGGAAACGGCGCACACACGACGCCATATTTGTAAGGTCAAATTTAGTTTGAGACCAACCTGGTTTGATTAGCTATAAGGGTTGACGTCAATGTTATATTTCAAGGTTTATGACATGATTATGTTGACTGTGTGTGTGATTAATTTTTCTACTAGCTCCATGTGTTTCATTAATATTTAAAGAGAGGTGGCTGCCGGAACCAATTGTTGTTTACTGTTTATCACCCGGTACTGTTTCCCGACGGACCGCCATGTTCACGTATTGGGAGATTAGCAACATTAGCATTGCCTTATGAAGGAGCGAACTGAATCTTTATTAATTTCACTCTTAAACGAAAGTCAGTGCACATATTTCCAAACTGCTCAATCCACTGTAGTCACCTTACTTAGACCCGGGGACGTGCTGCTTTGTATTTAAATGTTATTTCCGCAAACATTACGATATAGTTTTTGCAGACTCGTTTGTCAACGTTAGCTAACGTTATAAACAAGGCGTTGTAAACACATTGTTGAATATCAAAAGTGCACCTGTTGTCCTTATGTTCAAATTAATTGCAAAGTGTTCATGAACGAACCACGCTGAAAAAAAAACACAGTAGCTGCAGTTTCATCAACTGGATCCCCACAGGCCCAAGTGATGGCTGCTGCAGGACCTGCAGCTGGACCAAGTACCTCAAAGATGGATCCTACAGATATTTATAGTGACCTGGATCAAAACGACGAGGTGAGCTGCAGTCGTGTGTTTTTTTATTGCAGAAGTTGTGGAAGCCTTGCTTTGGTTGAGTTAAAATCCAGACGTTAATCTGCTACCTGTTCGAACTGATCACATGCATTGAACCATGAATACACTGTAAGGTGAATTCTTCTGCCTTGCAGGATTTGGTCAGGATTGCAGAAGCAAATGAACTTTTTGATGCTGTACTAACTGGATCAGTCGATCGGGATAAGAAAGCAACTTTGAATGAAGTGTCCCTGAAGACAGAGCCTGCTAAAGAGGAGAATCAATCCAAACAAGTTAAAAAGCTGAAAGGAACAATCTCTCCAAGGAGGCTGGCTTTATATATAGGAAATTTCCCCTGGGTGAGTAATGCTGTTTGCATGAAACACAACAAAGGGTTCACTTATTACTGGAAAATTTAACAAAATGAGCAGCAGGGTGCAACAGCAGACTGACAGGGAAAGAAGAAAAGATGTCACATGTTCTTTCTTGATTAAAAAAATAGGTGTAACAAATGTCATTAGTCTGTTTTAAAGAGTAAAACCAGTATTTATCTTTAAGGTGGAGGACTTTGTCCTTTACATTTTTTTTTCTTGTTAGTCATTTCTTTTTCAGATACTGTCCTTTTTGTTTTTTTGGAAAAGCACAGTAATACGAATTATTTTGCATTTTACCTTTCAGCATTACAGACTTTATTTAGTCCGCTGTAAATTGTTAATTCATTGTGTAAACACGCCTTCAGCCTGGGAATTGGGAAAGGTGATTGTAGATTTTTTTGTCTGTGTTGCTTTTACAAGATTTTCTGTTTTTAACTCCTTCAGTTGCAATAACATATTTTAAAAACAGAATAGGGGAGCTGCCTTCTTGTGATTCTCAAAAAACAAAACAAAAGTAAGAGTAGTTGGAGAGAGCGGGTTGTCACAAAGTACATATAACTTCAAATGAAGTCGGATCTTAGCAGTTTGACATACTCAGTATAATGCTGTTTTGTGCCAAGTGTAATTAAATATGCAAGAGATACATAATTCCATATTTTATTGGTGTTGTTGACTGGAATTTGTTTCAGATGGCATCATACGCTAACAAGAAGAATACCCATTCATCACATTACACAATAAAGAATAAGATAATTCAACTAAATAAAATCCAACAGTGAGATAAAAATAACCAAACAATAAGATGAGATAAATAAAACTTAAGTGAAATAAATACTAAAGCACCTGGAGGGAGGAGTTAGCAGCAATGAGATGGAAATACATAAATAAGTACTGCACATAAAAAGGCCTCAGACTCATGATTAAAACCTATGTATAAAAGAATAACATGCTATTCTAACAAACTGCTGTATTTTTACTCAAGTGGCACAGTAATGTCATGTTATTTGTTTTCATTTCTTATCACTGGCCCATCACTGACCACAAAGGGCAGTCTGAGTGTGATTAGGATGATAAGTTTGACTTAAGTCTAAGATTGAAGAGCTTTTTTTGTTCAAGCAATCCAAGCACTTACAACATCATCTTCAGATCTTGTTATGGGTTTTCCTTCCCCTCTGTTGTAAACAAGAATGACCAATTAGCAAAACACACCACTCTAATTCAAGTGTCACACAACAGCGCTAGATCTCCCCCCTTAACATATCTATTTTATATATCATTATTATAATGATTGGGTTAAAATTAGCTTTTTGTAATTTCTATACTATGTATATTGAAGCAACTAAGATTGAAAACGTGTCGCTGAGACTGACTGGGCTTGTGTTTGTGACGCGTCTGATCAAAATGAAAGTTGCAATGTCCATGAAAAGTTTTCTGTTTGTTAACAGAAACAAAATAATTCAATGACAGTTTAGAAAAATACTCAAACCCACTAACCTGCTTTTCTGCCTCCTGCCACACATACAAGGTTAACCACACACATGAGCCCAATACCAGAATTGAAGTCATTACCATAAAAGGAAATAATCATGATAAACAATCAAACTAGGAGAAATGCACATTATTGCTTCTACAAAGTAATTATCCTCAAATTTAATATACTAGTTTTGAGGGACAGCATGTCACACTACTTTATTGAATGGAATAATATTCTACACTTCACAGAAGATCGTCTGGGGGTTGTTTTTTTTTTTTCTGTGCTGATGGAATAGAAGGAGCTTTGAATTGCATTTAAAAGGGCAGACATTTTTAAGCTTATCCAGGAAATATCCTCATTACTTCTTGCTAACTAGTTTTTAGATGTGATTGTTCTGTAATCTCTCCTCTTCTCAATGTTTATCTATTGACCCTCTTTGAAAAAGTGAAATGCTCTATTTCTGTTTTCAGCAGTGGTATTGTTTGTCCTCATCATATGTAACTATTTAACAACCAGCCACTGTCTTATCTCCTCTTCCACAACCTGCTGCTGCCTCCAGTGGACATCCGATAAGGACCTCACAACCATGGCTCAAACGCTGGGCGTGAAGGACATCACGGAGATCAAATTTGCTGAGAACAGGGCTAATGGCCAGTCTCGAGGGTGAGTGGTTCACAAACATTTAAAGCTTTCCTAAATATGTCTTTCAGTTTTCTAACATGTGTCTTTCTGTGATGTAGTTCGCTGGCCATTTATTTGTTGCGTCTTGTGCTCTCTTCAGATATGCAGAAATGGTTGTAACCTCAGAGGAGTCATTAAAAGTATTGTTGGAGAAAATACCTCAATGTGAACTCTACGGGGAACGGATAGACTGCCGCTTTGCCACCCGCCAGAACCTCGTCCTGTTCGAGGACACAGCAAATAAACGTAAGAGCGACACAATCTGAAGGACATACTCTTCATTTGCTTCATTGTATTAGAATATAACTTATCTCTCAAAACACATGTGCTCTCTGTAGGTATACCCATGCGTGCTACCTCCAAAGATCCTAAAGAATCCGATTCTTTGGATAAGATTCCCTCGTTGTTATCACAGGAGTCCAGTCCCCCGCCTGTTCCTCCACTTTTCCCCCATTTTGCTAACAGGTTTCCCTCATTACCACACCCCTTCCTCGGTCATCCACCTCCTCCTTTCCCACATATGCCACCAAACATCCCTCCGCCACTGCCGCCCCCTTTGTTCCCTCCTCCACCAATGCATCTTCCTGGCCAGCCATCTCCCAGCCTGCATATAAATCCAGCCTTCTTCGCTCCAGCACAAGACGGGCACAGCAGCAAAGCCTACTGCCAACAAAAGTAAAGACTTCCAGTTCTGTATTTTTGTAGCTTTTACAAACCATAAAGAGTGGTCTGTTTGTCCCTTGTGAAATAAGATTACACTTGATCGTATAGTTTCTGAAATGAGAGTCTAAGATGAATAGAGAAATACAAAAGCACAGTAAAGCACAGAAAAGCACAGTAAAGCACACAGATGATATTGAGGATAAACAACAAAATAAGAATAAGTAACTGAGGCATAGTTGTAATAAAGGTAAAAAACCTGTCTCTTGACACACCTGTGATGATGTTACTCAGTCTGATAACCATCTGTGTGTTTTTTCAGGAACCCGCCTCCAAGTACAAACGGAGACTTTGAGGAGCTCATGAACAGAAATCGAGCTGTCGCCAGCAGCGCAATCACCAAGGCTGTGTCTGGAGCGACAGCTGGTGAGTACAGCTGATCAGATTCTGTGGAGTGAGAGAAAGTATATCAAACTTAATAAGCCACATGGTGAAGTGACCACCTGTGACTGACAAAGAGGTGTAATAAAAAATCAGAACAAAAGCTTTTCCCCTTGGATTAGAAGTGGGAAGTGAATAGAAGCTCTACATTTTTGGTAGTCTTCTGTTTTACAGATTTATTAAATCTCTTACTTTTAATGTATTTCTATGTTTCTCTTTTTGATTCCTCAGTAGTTTATAACTATTAATGCTTTATTCAAACCTGTTACTTAGCAGAGTTTCTTTTCAGTTTTTTTTTTTTTTTTGGCCAGTTCTGTTTATTGAGCGAAATTCAATGACATTGTAATTTGCGTACAAGTTTACATTTTTAAGATTTTCATTTGAATGGAGAAAAGAAAAACACAACGAGACCGGGAAAATTACGCTCCTAACAGGAGAAACAAGGTGCATACATGTGCATAATTATATACCTATAGAGGTCCATAAATACAGAATCACCTGCACATTTACAATAACAATGTAAAAGTCTCCGTCTGAACTAAAGAAAAATAAAACCCTTTCTCCCCCGCCCAGCTCAGCAGCAGAAATTAACACACACAAATGTGGAAATACAGCAACGATGAAAGAAAATAAGATGTCTCTCATTCTGGCAGAGCCTGCAGAACTCTAAAGGATCATAGAAAGGGTCGCCATTTGTGAAATAACTTGTCAGTGTTTCCTCTTAGAGTGTATTTGATTTTTTCAAGTTTTAAAAAGGACACTGTATCTTGCAACCACTGTGCAACAGATGGAGGGTTGGGAGACTTCCAATGTACAAGTAAACGGCGTCCAGCCAGCAATTAAAATAATTGAAATTACTTGATACATCCGGAGTCCCAAGTATAGCTATTAGTGGGCAAGGTTGTAAGTGTAAGCCGAAGCTGACTGACATAGTCTTAAAGTACCCAGACCAAAAGTGTGGACAGAGAAAGAACATATGGCTTAAGTGACAATTTAAACTTGAACACCTGTCACATTTGTCTTCTACTTCTTTATAAAACTCGGCAAGTCTTGATTTAGAGAAATGAACCCCGTGTACAACCTTAAAGTGCATGAGAGTAAGACGTGCACAAGAGGCGACAGTACGTATCCCTCTTACTTACAACATCCTCCCACCACTCCTCACTTAAATGAAGTCCCAACTCTGCCTGCCAAGCTAGCGTTTCAGTCTTTTAAGATCTTCGGTTTCTAATCTGAAATATTTTTCTGTAATGTAAAATATTCATGACTTACTTGGCAGCCATCAAAATTCACTGTAGGTCAGTTGTCTTTGGTTTTAGAGAGTAACACTAAAAAACAAACTGTGGTTGTGGTATGGACACATTTTATCAATAGTGGTCTAGCAATAAGAACTCCAAAGCTGCTGTCAGGTTTGATTCCCCTGTTTGCTAATTCTGACGAGTTTCCTAAAGCACCACAGCGTAAACATATTCAACTAAGACTCACTCATTCTGAACCATTGAGAAGAGCAGTGTGATTTTTCAGTTGATAACTAAATGTAATTATTTCTTTGAATGTTTGGTGTAAATGTAGGATTCACTGAAATAAGAAACTCAGTTTTCAGGGCTTTAAAAATCTTAAGGAAGATATTCCTCCACAGTTTTTCACACCTGTACTTGGCACCTTCTGCTTCCTCCAGTTAGATCCTCTGTGGCTCTGTCCGATTTAAATTGGAAAATCTAAGACTCCTGTTTTTGCCAAGTTTGATTCTCTCTGAGGTTCAAGACCAAGCTTTGGCTGCTGCACCCAAGAACACACTGAGATTTGTCCAAAGCCCTGCCAGCGTTGTCTTGGCTATGTGCTTTGGGTCATTGTAATCCTGTGAGGTGAATCCTCACCCCACTCCAGGGTGTGTGTGTTCTGGTCCAGTTGTCCTCTGTGTGTTTGTTTTTGTGTTGTTGCCAGTAAATCTGTAGTAGAGGTGTTCACCTCCAGTAGTGCTCGGCTTTAATGCACAGGAGCTGGCGATCAAAGCTTCTGTCAGGGCTCCAGGAGTCTGTTAATTGGCTTTCTGGCAACCTCCAGGCATATGCCTTCAATGCAGAAGTGCTTTCCATCGAGCAGAAACACCTCTGGGACTTGAACAATGGACTATTGCAGAGATGGTTTTACATAAAGTATGCAGTATGTGTGCTCTTGGCAGCACTCAGAGTTCTAGTGATGCTTCTGAAAACATGCATTTACTTAGACTTGAGCACTGTTGTCATGTCTGTGGTCAGCTGGGAGATTGAGACAGGCTTGTAGCTCTCTGACTTGTAGAGACAATGACAGTTTTCCATGAAGCAGGATGAATCTGTTCTCTATCTTTTTAATGAAACAAAAACACACATAGACAGATATGTACGGAAATGAAGACTTGTGATTAGTGGGGTTAGATTATTGCCAAAAAATCAGCTAGAAATGACTATAACATTTCTTTCTTTCTGTGTTTGGTGTTGCAGGAGATTTAAAATGTTCACCTTTACACCAGACTCTTACATTATTTACATATTGATGTGTTTCTACAAGTATGGTGATTAAAAACGAATGGCAAGTCATGCTTTATGAATGCAAAATGACTTGGGAGTTTCTGGAAAAATGTGATAGCATTTCGTATTCAAGTACTGAAAACCAAGTTGCTGTGGAGCTCTACTCTTTGCATTTTAGGTATTATAACAGAAGGGGTTAGACTATCACATCGACAGACTCTGTGGTGTAGCTTGGCCCTAACCACAGGGTGTAGGATGTGCTCAGGCACTGGAAAACTAAAAGTGACATCTCTTTTAATTATTGGCTGGGAGAAATGACCAAAATAGCCACATATGAACAACTCATTTTTAAGCTTAATGACAGACAGGAGATGTTTCAGGACATGTGGGGCCCCTTCATGGATACAATACAATGGACACAAAGGATATTGAATCTCAAAACTCAACAGCTGTGTAAACTCCAAAAACACTGTTATATTCAGCTGAAGGTCTCCAGTTTACAGTGTAACTTTTAAAACCGTAACACCGGGGGAGACGCATTTGTGGTGGGCTGAGAGAAGACTACTGTTACAAGCTGCTAAATCAAGAGAATCACAGCTTCTTCTTTTGAAAAGTACACATACAAAAATAAAAAACAAATGAAAGAAAGAAAAATCAAGTGAATCACAGATGTGTGTGATGTTATTATGGTCGAAAAACGCCTATTGAATAACTACCTTTGACCATAGACTGTAAAAAATATGGACGCAGTATCCGTGACGTCACCCATCTGTTTCTGAAGAGCTGTTTTGAGACCAATCGGCAGCGGCAGCCATATTGCTTCTGTCGAGCCAGTGTGACGTAAAGAGGCGGGCTTTGAGCCTCCTAGCCAACAGCAGCAGTGTTCCTGCAGGCAGCTGTGTCTCCCATTGGAAGACTGGTAATATATCTTCGAAATTGCCGAATTAGAAAAAAATTCACCCCCCTCACAGTTAAAGGACATCGAGAAATTAGCTATTCAGACTACACTCATCTTTTGTACCAGGCTGTAAACATGTTTATTAATGCTGCAAAGATCGTCTTTTCCCCATTCATGTGTATGTGACTTCCGGTACTTCCGGAGCCAGCCTCAAGCGGATCCTCGATGAACTGCAGCTTTTAACACTTCCGCATTGACTCATATTTTTAGACCGGAGGTTGCCGCTTGCCTTTGACATGTTTATGAGTGTGATGCAAGTGTGTGAGTGGTCGCGGTGCCATGAGCCCGGTGCTTTCCCTGTGAGAAATTATTATTGTTGTGATTTATTTTTACATAACTTGTTGTTTGGTATTGTTTTTTGTTTTTTTTTGTCATTGGCTTTATTTTTATAAACAATAAAAAAAGGGAATACAAACAACTAATGGCAAGGAAAAATAAAATGTAGCTTTAAAAGTGTAGTTCAATCAGATCAGGATGAATGAAATTGTCAGTGGTTGTAAAATACTTCCTTAAAATCACTCTGTGTAGGGAAGGTGAATGTGAACTATTTAAAGGAGCTTTGGCGTGCTCAACTGATCAAAAGTAACATCTTGTTCTTTGTGGTTCTGATGCAGGAGACTTACGGGTGGCCATGGAGACGTTACTAACAGCCATCGCCATCATTAAGCAGTCCAGAGTGTACGGAGATGAGCGCTGCCAAGCCCTCGTCACTTCACTCAAAGACTGCCTGGTCTCCATCCAGGGGAACTACGGTTACAGGTTTGTCCGTTTACTTGCTTCACGCTGAACTGATGCTGAGGAAGAAAACAGCACACCATCTCTTATCAGTAGCATCACACAAATACACACCTGCTTCTACAGGAGCAGTAGTCGATCCGAGGACGAAGACAGAGACTCGGACAGGGGTCGTGACAGAGAGAGAGAGCGCGATAGGGATCGCGACAGAGATCGCGACAGAGACGATCACTCTGGTTGGGACGGCGCGTCTTCGGGGACGTCTCGAAGACGCAGAGAACGTTCCTGGAGTGATGAGAGGGATCACGGACGATCGAAGGACCGAGAGAGGAACAGAGATCACAGAGACCACAGAGATCACAGAGACCGATATCGCTAACTTGGTAAGCTGACCTTCAGAGTACTGACGTCACTCGTACGTTTGTTTTTGGTTTGTTATCAGTTCATGTAAAAAGATTATACCACATAGCCTAATAGGGGTTTTAACTAGATGTACTTACTTGTTATATAACATCATCATTGTCACATTTTAGGGTCTTCTTTTAAGTATGTGTGTATTAATATTCAAATATTGGCAAGAACTCAGTAGCATACTGTATATGTAGCAAGAACTTATAGACTCACAGGAGGTAGAAGGTTTTTCATTCAGTCAGAGGTTTACAGAATTATAAAGCGTTATGAATTATATATGTTATAAAATAGGAGGACAAAGTGCCTTTTTTAAGTAGTACTGTTCCTGAATACACAATGAACATTCAGACTCTTTCTTTTAAGGACGGTTAGTTTATTCGATCTGTATTTCATGTTTCTAAATCTGTCTTTGAACTTGTTTTTCCCCAGACTGATGGAGGAAGAGAGTGTAAAGCAGACAGACTTTATCTCTGCACCACGCTGTATAAAGTTTTGGATGAATCTGAGGTGAGACTGAAGATGAATTTCCAAAAGTGTACTTTTTTTTTTTTGTTCTGCTCTCTCGTCATCTGTAAATACTCAGACTTTTACCTGCTTTAACACAATTGTTGTAGATTTGTTGCTTGGAAATCAGATTCCAAGGCTTGCATGCACATGATCAACTCTTCATAACTTATGTTATACAGTGTAATGTTTTCATCTTTTTGTATTAAACCTATTAATTGAAGACATTCCTGTAAAATGTGGTTCTATCGTTTCATTTCATTTACCATATAGGTCATACAACATCGACTTACTGAATGAGAATTACGAAAAATCGCTACCACTACTGAACTCGAGTTAGTCACTGTTGTGGCCAATATCCGTTATTAGATTTTCATCAAACTTAAACAAATGCCACTGATGCACCGTGGGGATGTGGTGTTTGCAGGTAAAATAATTCCACTGTCCCCACAAGAGCTTCATGTTTCTTCTGATTTACTTCCCAGAAGCAATCAAATAACAGAACAAAGGAAATATTTTGGGATGTAGCAGCCCTATTGACAGACCCCTGCAATAGTGGGCCATGCACCAATGTTTATATGTATCTTATTACATCTTGATTGCATCATTTTAATGCTGGCAAGCTCATTCATTCAAATGCTGATTTAGAAAAGGAGGTTTTATTGGGAGTGGTCAAACATAAAAGAAAATTTGGGAATATTAGTTTATATGGTTTATATATAATAACTTTATTTAAAAGATTAGCTGAAACAGTTAGCCAGTAAGACTGGGAACCTTCAGACACATGCTCCAGTGAAATTTCAAGAGGAGAGACTATTAATACATGTAGTCTTGTAACTCATTATTAAAAGTAGTTACTAAAACATTTGTGTATCTCTAAAAAATCATGGCTAATCCAGGTGCATGCTGGTCCTCTTCCTTCCTACCAACCTACAGTATGTAACCTCAGGTTCCCACAGTATTTGCAGTGAGACCGAATACTGCACCCTCGGGGACAGAGCCTTTGCCATCACTGCCCAGACGTTCTGGAACTCCTTCCCTCCCACAGATCTGCAACTCTGACTCTCTTCACTCATCCAAAAAATTCAAAATCTACCTGTACAAAAAACCCTGCAACCCCCACCTTTTGTTTTTGTTATTTTCCCCCACCTTATGTAAAGAATCTTTGGGTACTTAGAAAAGCACTACATAAGTTGTTTCAATTATTATTATTAATTACCAAACAAAATAATGTTTATATGCAAAAACTAAGCAGATAACTCTCAAAACAAAATATCTTAAGTCTAATCTTTAAAGCAAAATGACCAGAATGATCAAGTTAACAATTATTACTGGTACTTATAAGTTAAATAAATATGCAAATGAAAAACAGAAATAGCTTCTACACTCACTCAAGCTATCAAATTCTAGAGACCAATTATTCTAACAATGTACCACATAATATTCTGCAAAACTATTTTGGGTTAAGCAAACATCCAGGAGATGTAATCTGAGTATTTTCTCTTCTTGCCATATACGGGAAAAAAATCTGCAAATGTGTGAACTACTTTTGACCATGTGGTTTAAGTAAAAAGGTTCTTCCTAACCAGACAAGCCAGTGATGGAAGCAAGTTTGTCATTTAGAGGCTTTATTAAGAAAAAAGAATGCATTGTGAAATGGCTACACAAACTAAAATTCCTTGGTTTTCACATTTGTCTTAGATTGTTGTTGCATATTAATATAATACACATAAAAAGCTCCATGCCACAGTCCCCCAAAAGTCCACACAATCATTTCTCCAGTGGAGCATAATTCAACAATTTCTCAATTAGATCCACGTGAGAGAGGAGCATCCTCCGACAGCAGTATCTCTTCAGGCCCAGGGCATCAAGAGCATCACTTAAGAGGGAGAGAGAAGGTAATGTTAGTCCTAATGCACGACATACTGAATGAATAAGTAAATGGATGCATCTGCAGACAATGGTGCATCATTGTAGTCCAAACAGCCTCAGGTCATTTCTATTTTTCACTCCTTCTTAAGTGAATGTAGAAAGCTCAAAACCTTAAAGTGAGTTCATAAATTATGTGACAACTGGATAAGCTGCAAGGTTGTAATGTGTTGAGCTTCAGTTTGACTGCTTTATGAAATATGTGTCCGAAACTCATGCAAGCTGAGTGTGAAGTTTTATATTCATGTCTTAGATCAGGCATGTCCAAAGTACGGCCAATGGGCCAATCACAGCCCAAGGTCCATTTATTTATGGCCCAAAGCTTCCATCTTAAAATGTGTTATATATAGCACAGAAATTAATCACATTCTGAATCATCTGTACATTTGCAGTTTCTTTCAAGTAACAAAACTTAAGTCAATCCAGAAACATCTCAAAAACCTTCATATGGACTACTTGTATAAAGCCAAAGCTCTGGGAATTCTGCAAGATGGCAATAAAGAAGAAACAAGAACTTTTAAAAGGTGACATGTTTTCAAATTAATGTTTTTATCATGATGTGAAAATGTTCTTGATGAACACTAAAAGTTCAGAAGGCACAAAAGAGGACACAAGATGAGATCTAAATTATGAAATTGTGCAGAAAAAGGGAAAATTTGGTGCATAAACAATGTATGGAGTGCAGGAAAGAACTATTTTGTTCTAAGAATGTTGTCTGCTGTTCAGAACAGTCTTAAAAACAACATGAAAAAGGAGTGTGATGAAATCCAGATCGTGACCCTGCCATTGAAAAATAATGAGACAATATTTTCTCACATTGCCCGACCCTGATGAAAAACATTTTCCTCCAGAAGAAGATAAAGTTTTCTATATTAACGTGGCTTGTGGGGAACTGAGGACTACCTAGTTACTTATTTATTGAGAAACAAAAGTAAAATAATTGTTATTAAATAGATATTTCATATAGAACTTGTGACCCCTAAGTCTCAGTAGGAGCCACTGACCCTGAGGTACTCTGACTCTCTTTGAAAAAAGTTGGGACACCACTAAGATAAATAACCCCGACATACAGCATACAGGAGATCTACTGATTCAGTCAAATGTTAGTAAGCTGCAGGTGTCCATCTCACCCTTCAGTGTACTCTGCCTGAAGCAGTCCGAGGTATGCCTCCCACTTATTTCCTACAATCTTCCCACAGGTGAAGCAGCGGACGGGGATGATCATTGTGGCACACCTGGAAACAGTGACACACGTGTTAAACAATAGAACACTTTGTAGTTACACACTTCTTTCTTTTCGTAGAAGTACAACTGCGGCTGACACGAGCATTGGTAGTGAGATGAACAGGAATCCCTCATGGGGAGTGAAGCTGCTTAAACATCGGATGCACTAGTTCTGTATGGGATAACGTTAGCTTACGTTAAATCTTTGTGTATTACTAACACAACAGTTAGCTACAACACAGATATGTTCAAGTATGACAAAAAATATTGGACAGTTCATGTATACTTTGTCATTTTAATACTGTCCTCATTCTGTTGGAGAATTGACGTTAGCTAACTCAAGCGGCTAAGCTAGCTCAGTGACTGCAGCCACGAGATTAGCACAACACTGCACTGCTAGCTAACATTAGCCAACGAGTTGACGTGTTATTGAACAATAGAAATCACTTAGACTGATTTTATCCTGATTTTCGAAACTTACCTTCACAAGTCCAATTCACTAAACACCTCGGAGTTATATTAACCTGAAAATAAGTAAGCGAGAACGTGAAAAGTAGCTTCCCTCCTCTTCAGCCTCAAAAACAATACGACTTCCGGTGCGACTCTTTCAAAATAAAGGCGTTTTTTCTGCAGTGGCTCACTGATAATAAACTAAACAGCTCAGTAGAAACAACCTTCTTACACCTTACTCAAATTAGTTCGAGAAAATAATTGAAACTCATCGCTGTACAACGTTATAAATTCAACAGCATCACAAACTACAACTTCAGAGTGTAATAAGTAGATTTAACACCTCTCTTAAATAGTTTGACCATAGGCAAGGCCAGGCAACTTTATTTGTATAGCGCATTTCATACATAAGGGCAACTCAATGTGCTTTACATTAAAACATTAAAAGCATTGGAAACATTCAGACAAGCATAAAAAAGCACAATTAAAATGACAAATATTATAAAACATAGAAAAGAAAAGGAAAATTAGAAATGTATTAAGAATACAATTTAAATTTGTATTTAAAGTGAGTTAAAATAAGCTAAAATTGCAAGGCAGTGTCAAATAAAAAAAAAGTCTTAGTCTTTGATTTAAAAGAGGTGAGAGTTGGAGTGGACCTACAGCTTTCAGGGAGTGTGTCCCAGATACAGTATGTGGTGCATAATGACTAAACGCTGCCTCACCATGTTTCGTTCTGACTCTTGGGACTGAAAGCAGATCAGTACCTGATGACCTCAGAGGTATATTTTGTATTTTGAGCCTAAACCATTCAGTGCTTTATAAACCATCAGCAGAATTTTAAAGTCTATTCTCTGACAGACAGGAAGCCAGAGTAGGGATCTAAGAACTGGAGTGATGTGATCTACTTTTTTGGTCCTTGTTAGGACTCTGTATGAGCTGCAGTCGTCTGATGGACTTTTTAGGGAGTCCTGTAAAGACGCCATTACAGTAGTCTGGTCTGCTAAAGATAAACCATACGGCAAATGACAACAGGTGACTGTTCCCTGATTCCTTTATCAGTTTTATAGCAACTGTATATCAATTATAAATATTTTTATATTTTAATATTTAAGCAAGTATGAGTTCTTGAATAAGGTTATTATGTAGTTATTGAATTATCTTATTACACTGTTAATTGGAAAAACAATAATATGATCAGTTCTCTTTCATGAGTGTACTTTATGTTTATTTGACTCAAGGATTTTACAAAATCTGTATCACTTAGATAAGGCTTGTCCAACAAAAGGATCATGAAATCTAATTCTGAAAGGTTGTCATGCAGGAGATCCAGCTCTCAATATATGCAATACAATAATATATCCTTTAAGACAATACTTGTTGTCTGCTCATGTGAATGAATCATGCAAACTCAACTCAATAATGAATTTATTTGAAGACATCTTTGCTTCAACCAAATTCATCAGCTAAAGCTCGGTCTGACATAAATTCCCAAATTCTGATAGTAAACAAATGTGTAATATGTATAAGAGAAATACACACGGGGACTGGTTCACTGACTTTAATAAAGGTTAGATTACATCCTTTCTCTTTTTTACATCAGGAGTTTGGGGGCAGGAGGGAGTGTGCATAAGGAAAATATGTTAGAAATATATCAAAAATATATCATAACCATCATAATCTTCCATACAGTCACCATGAAACCTCATCAAATCATCATCATCTTCATCTCACAATCATTACCATCACTTATATCATAAACTATCATCCATAACAATACTATTACATCATCCTTTATATAATTTAACTTGCTACAGCACGTGTGCTAAATGAGGAGTCCTACCTGAATTATTGCATTTATACGCTGTTGAAATTATGAAAATAGGATCTTTTTTTGGTACACTGTATTGTACAATGTAAGGTGAAGATATTTTTGGTGTTGGCATACTATCTTTTAGATGTGTTTGGGTTGTTGACTGTGGTTAATGCGGTATGTTTATACAATATCTATTAGCCAGAAGAATGTTCTGAAATTCATATTTACCCTTACAACTTATATCAAGTGATGGTGTGTATCACGACTGTCTATCAGCTAACTACTTATGCAACAGGAACAACCCAATGAGCTTTACATGTGAGTGGACGTTATTGTGTACATCTGTACAGGTGAGGGTTTGCAGCAGCAAATCCAAACACTATTGGCCGTTCAGCCTTTCTCCAACTACTTCTGCTGTAAGACGGGAACAGATTGAACAAGCATGACGGTGGCTTTTGTGTAAGACATGAAAGGTTATTGATTTGTGACATCATTTTACAGTAAAAGTAAACTCTTCCTTACTCTACAGCAAGACATAACAGAACTATTGTTCACTGCCACCTACTACATTTATTTTTCTGCAACATTCCCCAAACATCCCATTCCTAAATCATTGCATGCTCATATTTTCTGTCTCTGAAAAAGCGGATTTATAAAATGCACGGTGGCGCTCACTTTTTGAATTACTTTCTATTCTAAGGAAAGAGAAGCTGGAGATCTTGTCTTCATCACTGATTTAGCCACATCATGTGTGATACATCCAAATGCATATTCCCATCTGTTTCAGTCCTATTCTTTCCATTCTCTTATGCAGAAGTAAAATAAACCCTAGAGCGACTGTGGTAGCCGGCATTATTATCCATAGTTTCAACATTATGAGAAGGTTCTTTCACCATATTTTAGCAACGTGAAACCAATCACATATTCAGTGCAAGAATGTACAAATATTGCAATCTTTTGTCAACACTTGTGCAAACTGGTTTAAAGAAGATAGAGCAGTTGAATAAGCTAGTTTTAGAGAGGCCCGGCTCTAAAGTTCAGCACTACAGTGAGTTGTTTTTTTAGGAAAGAGATTATTACAGTTCAGATGCAATATTGAAGTAACTTCATGCATATACTATATGTATTTATGCTTCATATACAGCCTTTGATCAAAACTTGAACGGTTTGATTTGCTATAAGTGAAAGCAGGCTAAAAAAAAACAGAAAACAAAAACAATATGATGCACAGTGGCTCCCCATCCCCCAGGTATCATAGTCTGTGAACCACTTAGCAATGGCGCTCTAGCTCATTAACCAATGAATACTTTAACTTGAGATAATGATTTGGTTTTAATTTCTCCTCGCCAGTAGCAGCATTCCCAGCAGGATGGCTCCTGCAGCAATAACTGCACCACCGATGAGGAAGGGCTTCAGTTGTTCCAGAGAGTCTGTGCCAGAGGCCGCAGCCTCATCACCTGCTGCTTCCGTCTCTGCTGCTCCATCCTGAGGAGGGGGCTGCTCTGGCTCAGGTGCTACAGGCGCAGGGTCACTCTTGCGTGGGGCTGCTGCCTCTTTCTTCTCTGCTTTGGATGCTGCCTTGGGCGCTGAAGCCCCGGACTTGGCCTTGGCTTCCATGGACTCAGAGACAGAGGTGTGGTCTGGTCTGGTGGAGTCTTTATAAGGTCAGCTCGGTGCTGCTTCACTGAGGAAAAACAGCAAACAGACAAAGACAGATTATCTTCTAAATTAGGCTCACACATCCTATTATCTGCTCTGTTGAATGAAGAGACACTGACAGACGAAAGAGCCCTTAAAATCAACGAGTCACTGTACAGCAGTGGAGCACTCATGTGGTGGTGGGGCCTTAAAAGTGACCTTGGAAAAAGATGACATTGATGGGAACTCTCGGATGCTCAGAGGACAGGAAACTGTTTATTTTGGTCACAGCAGCTGTGACATAATCTTCCAGTGGAGGAATAATCTTACAGCAGCTTGCTGTGTGAAGCTTTTTCTTGGGAGAATCTGCTAGTTTTGTGATGGAAGAAGAGTAAATGATGTTGCAGCTGCAGAGCTTATTCATATTCAAAAGCCAATCTGTGTTTCTTTGAGATGCAGTAACGTGTAGATTCAACCCCTTCCTCTGTTTTCTCTCTGTTCTCGCACTGTGAAACCGCATGAGTCATATCTGCTATAAATGGAGGACAAGATGGAGGAAAGACACAAGGATCAACGTGACTGTGAGGAAACCAGAGGATTTTAAAAAGGGAGAAGAATGATGATGAATAACACATGTGAAATTAAATGAGGGGCTGCATAACAGCTTGCATTTTACAGAACATTGTCTGGACACGTCTGTCCAAAAATGCCCCTCATTCAAAACCTGCAGTGATGTGAGAACAGTGAATACAGATTTTACATACCTCTCCAAAAGCTCTGTAGAGATGACAGGGATTACAGATGGAGTAAGAACTGCAGCAAGCTCTAGAAGTGAGAATGTCCTTAATAAGAGAAAATGAGGGAAAGCGGAGAGATGGAGGACACTGGAAGCAGGAGGGAGGAGAATGAGAGACAGAGAGGAGGAGAGATTGGGATGTACCATCTGGTTCTCCAAAAAGGGGGAGTTTATTCTTTGATTACAGTCTGGGTCTTAAAGCCTGTTTTTGAGTATTTAATTACCAAGTGAGTTTAAAGTACTTCTATAAGGGGTTCTTTTAACAAGACTCAGTGGTTAATGTCTCCACGAAAAATATAGGAGATTTATTTTTTATTTAATAAGTTACACAAAATCTTAACTTCAGTGCTCCACTTTGAAGTTGGTTTGAGGTTTTCTGTCCATACTCTTAATGGTTTATGATATTATCAAAACCTTTATAAACATGAAGAGAAAATGTTCTCACAAAGAAAAAGCAGAATGATGTGACTTTAGATCACACAAGTTTTATTTATGGATGTAATCAAACCTCCAGAAAGTGAGTCATATTGTTTGCCTTGTGCTGCAGTGTAGAGCCAACATTTTAGACAAATCCATCCATATATGTAATACTGACTGTATGTTACACAGATTTATACAAAACGAATGTATTTAGTGTATTAATATGGAATAATCATCTTTGATATTTTTTTCTTGATTTACATTTGTTTTACTTTTTTGATCTTTTTGTAGCATTCATACATTTGCAGAATTGTATATAATAATAATAATAATAATAATAATAATAATAATAATAATAATAATAATACTTATAATATAATAATAATAATAATAATAATAATACTTATAATATAATAATAATAATAATAATAATAATAATAATACTTATACTTATACTTATAATATAATTATAATAATGATAATTTGATTTACAGAGCATTTTTAAAACAACAAGTTCCAAAGCTTTACATGGGCAGCAAAATAAAACAAGCAGTTCATGCTATCACACAAGGCAAGGTAAATAAATAAAAAAGTATTTCAAAAGAAATAAAATTCCCCTGAAAATTAAAATTCTAATGGAATACAATTATTTATATATATATATATATATATATCTTAAAACGGGTAAAACAAATTAAAATTCATATAAAATCAGGAGAGGCTCTATGATAAAAGTATGTTTTAAGAAGGGGTTTAAAAGAGATCGCTGTCTCCACACGCTGCAGACTATATGTATAACACAGAAAAAAGTGCATGCTTCAATATGCAAAATTAAAATAAAGATACATACATGAATAAATAAATAAATAAAAGGAAAATACAAGGGTCAAATAAAAACATAATCTTGTCACTTTTCTATGTCATCGCAACAAAATAATGATTATTTAAAATAAATAAGTAAGAAGAAAGGAAAAACAGAACAAAATACAATTACATACTGTATCCTTGCATTATGGTATTTCTGTATATTCGATCTATGATGTACAAATTGGAAATATATATAAATGATGCCCGCTCTCTTTTTTTTCCATCCATCCATTATTCTGTAGCTTCTCTTCCAGTGTAAGGTCAAACAGAGGCTTGACCATCTGCATAAATGTCAGGACATCACTGCTGATTGACAGAATCAAATCAGAAAGCACTCAGTCTTTGAATTAGAAGCCAAACTGCAGTGCACAGATAGGCCATTGTTATAAAATGGTTAGAGCAGACTTGTATAGGCCTGGTATGACGGCCCTTAGCCCAGTGACATCACTTCCTTTTCATCATCTCCTGTTGGTTCCCATAAGGTAGCTCCTCATTCAGTCTTTTTATAAGGAGATGAGTCGTGATGTTTATTTTCTGTATGAAATCCAAGCATCCTGCATCATATTTTTTTATTCCTGTCCATACCAATGTTTGATTCGAAAATATTTAATAGCCTTGCTCATATTATAGCATTTATTCATATAAAAGCTAGCACATAATGTGTCTTTACCAAATGCAATCATATTGCACAGGCTCTCTAATTAGGCTGCAGGCAAAGTTAATCTATTTTCAGACAGCAGATGTCTGGTGAATAACCCTGAGCACAGAGGTCAGGTCAGCAGTCTTGCCAGCAGGGTGTGTGAAAGTGAGACGGCCACGTAACTAAACGAGAAATCTTGTACTTATGTTTTTATAATAAGGCTGATTTAATTAAAAACGATTCCTGGAATACCTTTCACCTGTCC
Organism: Notolabrus celidotus; assembly: GCF_009762535.1. Taxonomy (NCBI): domain Eukaryota; kingdom Metazoa; phylum Chordata; class Actinopteri; order Labriformes; family Labridae; genus Notolabrus; species Notolabrus celidotus. The sequence goes on from NC_048274.1 coordinate 11,217,783, forward strand.
GCCTACATATCTGACACATTACAGTGCACCTATTTTTATGAGTCGACTTTAAGGCGTGACGTTGATCCACGCCTGGGATACGTCGAACCAAAGCAGAAGTGTTGTGTCAAGATGGTAATCTGTACGGCAGGGTGTCTTCGGGAGATGATGAGATCAGATTTTAACTCTTACTTCTAGAAATAATGTCGGAATGAAAGCCTGTCCCCTCCCCGTTTTGTATTAACATTTAGTACTCTATTAAAATGTGCATAGCAAAAATAAACCCAAATGACGCGTAAAACCATACCTCGTGTTTTCATATTGCCTGTGCTGTTGCGCATAAGGTGTTGCTTTTACATATGGAAAATGACATAAACATTAGCCTCTGGAGACGCATGGAAGCTGCTATTAAATGTAATTTGACGTAATAACGAGTTGCTCAGGTATGCTTCCATTCACACTGAAGTTGCACGACGTGCGTAAAACCGTGAGACCTGAATTGTTCTGTATTTAAACTGAAATGTTTGCATACGTTTCCTCAGCATTCAGGTTTAGATGAATGTTTATCCACCCCACAAGCCAAGCGTTGCCTGTTTCGTCGCTGTGGTAACGAAAGTTCCTCATCTGCGCCTGCGCATTGGCAGAAGAAAAGCAGTCAAATAGGCCAACATAAAATATTTTCATTAAAGAGAGCCCCGAGCTATTTCTAACCAGATGAGGTATATATGAGAAAGAGGAATCAGAAGTTTAGAGTAACAGAACAAACCCTGAGGTCTCATTTTTCCTCCCCCGGGGGTATTTCTGGTGACTTCACAAAGGGGAGTGGCAACCTCTCAAAAAAAACACTGCTCTCTTTGAATCTGTTGCCGATTCCTTGATATTCACAAACCACCAGTGGCGCCCTTTCTCCGCAGGATCTCCAAAGTGTCTGCGGTCTGTGCGTAAACACAGCGTTGTATTGGATTTACGCACCCAAATACGGAAGGGAAAATACATTTTTAGCGTATTTTGTTTGAGAGACGTCCGAGGGGATGGGCCAGGTTCTCGGGAAACGCTGCCTCCGTGTAGCTGCTGTGGGTGCTGGGGTTCGGGAGTTGTCCGGCTGATGGCACACACAGACTGCCGACTGCAGCGAGTCAAACGAGGGGCTCGTCAAACCAGATGCACTTCTATTTTCTGTAGACAGAAATCATCACATCGAGTTCCCACCACGGAGGGATATGAGAATGACCCGCTCTCACTGGACTGCCACAGCCGACGACGTGTTGCAAATACGCGGAGAACCAAGCCGTCAGTGACCGGCGGTTTAAAAAACGACCGTGTGATTGATTACGCGCTTTGATGGCATGTATCGTGTTTGCCTGACAGCCGGCAGATAACCGAGGAAGCTCCTGCTCTTTGATGTCTTCTCTGGCTTCATTCATCCTGCAGTTGTAATGACGTCGGTGAGGGTTTTATAAATCTCTCGGCGACACATTCGTGATTTCATCCCCTCAAGCCCTGAGCCGGTGCCGGGGAGAGCGAGGCTGAGGCGGGTCGGCATTCGGAAGGATATGGGAGAGCGAGCGGAACCAATGCAGTGGGTCTTGGCAAGGCATCGTCAAAATTCAGGTGAGCAGCAGGATCCGGATGAGGAGACTGGAAATGGTTATGTGACCGATTACCTGCTCTGTGCTACATGCACATGTAGGACAGACAGTGCGCCGTGGCAGGAACATTGTGAGCCGGCTTTTAGCTCATCATTTAATGCTGCTTTGAGACACATATCTTAGGCCACATCCACATTAGCTAGGCCTGCAGGATGCCACCTTAAGCAGCTGTCCTGATTAAATGAGATTACTCTACCGCCGCTGCTGCTAATCGACTTGTTGAAATCACAGAGATGCTGTTGCACAAACAACCAGCTAGGTCTGCTGCTAACTACTGCTTCAGTTTTATTTTTTTTACATATGTCTCTTATTTATAGTAAATTATCTGCAATGTCAAAATAATGAGAAATACCAATCCCAAGTTGGAAGAGCCCTAAAGTGATTTGACAGTTGCATTCCTACAAGTGCAGACTGCTTGTACCCCAAAGTATGAAAGGTGAAGAAGCAGTTTTGGTTATTATCTGCTCATGTTCTCATTAAATTGTCAGTCAATTGGTATTTCCTAGATTAAAGGGACTTGAGTAACAAGACTTAAAGCTTAACCTGTTCATGCTCCAGTCTTTCCTCCTACTAAAGAGGGACCCAGCACAGCGACAGTAAGGGGAATGTCACACCTATTTATCATTCACACTGAGAATATCCCACTGATAATTTGGGCCCTCCTTCCTCACGACTTCCACTTAGCCTACTGTGTTTTCCTCTATTGTCACAGTGTTCTCTCCAATCCAATGCCAAATGCCTACACTTGGCATTGTTGTTGTTGTACATTTCACAGGATAGATATAATGATTCATATCAATGTCAACTAAGCCACAGGAAATAGCTTTGTATGACAGGCCCAGGGTTGTCAGCTGGAGAAGGTGGAGCTGTCCATTACACCCTGAAGGGCTTTGAACATATGTTAGCCCAGGCTTTACTTTGAGCAGAACCAGAGATGAGTTCAGTGATGAAGAATGAGGGGGAAGAGGTAATCAATTCACTTACAGAGGCCCATACTGTGATGTGGATCTACTTTAATCTACTGTTTTATTCTAAAGGGCCGGATAACTTTGTGGTGAGCAGAGGCACTCGCTCACATATTTAACTACGTATATCTTTTGCAATGCATCCTGCCTCCTACATATCAAGTATAGACACACGTGCATAAAAATATGAAACCAGTTCCACTTAAAACCCAAAGCCATGTCATGTCATATTAGTGTTTACACTTGGTGTTCTGGTATCCCTGTAGGCTACAACCCTTGCTGAAACCAGGGAGTCTTGACAGATTCAACATGTTGTCTCTTTGTGTTCCAAATCATTGTTTTCAACCCCCCTCCTGTGCCCGGCTCATCTGCTGTTATTTACATCATTTGATTTAATAGGGCATCATGCTGATGTTTGGGATAACATTTCATCAGGATGGTGCAGCAGCAGCACACGATGCATTCGCATTTTGCAGCACTTGGTTGTGTTGGTCCTGCAGGTTACCACTGACAATACTGATACTTCAAATGTAGTCATTTTTGATTTTTTATATGTCTTTTATCTTTTGAATCAGGCATGGAACTCACATTTATGGCTCATATTTTGGACAATGGGCTAAATGACCTGTGTGGAGTAAAAGAGTAATGCTGGACTGAAGTTTAGAAGCAAAATTGTAAGCGTGCATACTCTCTAAAACCTGTCTGTGCTGTATTGTCATATCCTGATTGTGTGTCTGTGTTCTCTTAGGAGAATAACAAACATAGAAGTTCATCACTACTATGTTTGCTGACTCAGAAAACTGAAGAATGATAAATCAAAGTTATGTCTAATACTCAAAGTTTGACTCCTTAGAGAATATCTACGTAGGTTAGAGAAGAATAAATACTCAGCTCAAGCAAAAACATCCGTTAGGTCTGAGATACTGAATCAAATGAATCCATGCACAATGTGAAGCCTGTGCAGTTTAAAAACACATCAGGTTTGGTCCTTGAGATGAAGCCCATTTTTTTTGTGAGACACCTTTTTAAAAAGTTATTTTTCAAAATGTTAGTACAGAGTAGTATTTGGATGGAACAAATAATTGCAGCGAAACAGAGCAACAATCATTTACTCTCAAACTTTATGGTAAAATATAGAAAACAGAGATTCCTGTTACCTCTAGTGTGGCAGGCATGGGAATTAAAATGAAAGTTAATTGTTGGTGATGAGATAATTGGCATATTTAGCTGCAGATTATGTGAGCTGTCTGATACATCCACCTGGTGTGCAAGGCAATAGTTGGTTCACTTTTCAGGGACCACATACACAATTCATTGATCTGAGGGAAACATATCAACAGGGGATCAGACACACTTGAATATTGATAACTTTGATGTTTGTTGGATCTTCTACATCATCAAGTGATCAGAGTGAGTCATTCAGAGTGCAGTCATGAGCATTACTGTGTGACTCTGACATAAGGAGACAGTATTAATGGTTTAGCAGGTGCTCTGCAGGAGACTGTGTGTATGCAGTGGGTCCCCTCCTGGACAGACTTGCATGTATTGCAAAATCAATCTGCTGCAGATCTGAAATCATGTAATTCTGCAGAGAGGCAACTAACGGACTGCTGCTAGATAAACATGTGAGAATACGCAGGACAATATTCAGCACACTGTGAAACCTATAGCAGCTTGCAGCAGCATGTTGCATGGACCAAAGTGATGCAGATATATTTCCATTATTAGAAGAGGAACATGCCAAACAGTGCTGTTCATGCTTTATGGCAACACGCCATAGACAGGTTGGCAGAGCACATATGTTACCACCTCAACACACGCAAAAAAAACATCCATGCATACACAAACACACACACATGCAGTCTTCGGTGCACATACTATCACATCAAGTGAAAGAAGAGAAAATGGAGTGGGAAGAGGTGAAAGGGATTGAGTGGGTGGCAGTGGGAGAAAAAGATGGAGAAAGAGGCAGAGGGAGAGTAGGAGTGAGTGGCACATGGCTTTCAGTCTAAAAAAGATAAGCAACACGAAACCAAAACCAGAATCTGGATTAGCTAGATAAAGAAGAGGAGGGGGGGACAGGGGAAGGCTGGAGGAGAAAAATGTAGGTTTCCTCTGCACCGAAAATGGTGCAGATGCACACGCTCGGTTTCATGCTCATAAATGTCCTCTATAATATGAATACTGAATGAGTGTGTGGGTAGTGGGAGAAGAAGAAGAAGGAGAGAGCATGAGGATGGGAAGACAGAAGATGAGAAAGGCAGAGTGGTGAGGTGGAGAGGGTGAGATGCTTTAGGATGGACAGAATACTGTAGAAGTGTGACGGAACAAGAAGAGAGAGGATCATTAGAGACAGCAGGAGCAAAGCCAGGGATGTGACAAATGCTGGAGAGAATCATGATCCGAGCCGACTGTAACACTGACCCAGGCTGAAAAAGAGAGAGACTCCAACAGATGGATGTATGACAGAGAGACGGAGAGATTTGGGATTGTGCTGCAGTTGCGCCATCATGCCACCCTGGCTCAACCTCACTATGTTCTGCAGACATTCTCGGCTCATTATTAGTGATTCTGACACAACAACAAGGCACCTGCAGGACCGGGGAGTCACTGCATCACTTTACGCTTCTGTTAGCTCACCAAGTAATTGTGCGAAAGTTGAATAACACATGCAGCCTCAGGATTTAAGTTCATCCTGTCTGACAGGAATGATGGCTGAATCATATGTGTGAGAATTGCATGTCATGCTCTGCACACAGACTTCCACATTTGCATGTGGTATGTCTACTTTGTCAACAACACCACGTCTCTATATTGTAGCTAGCTGGTTTGACAGATATACATCCCTCATTCCCAAAAATAAGAGTGCCAAGTGAGAACCTGCATTCCAGTGTCCGGCAGAGGACATCCATTCTTCCTGCTATGATCGACTTGAGTGTCAGAAAGTCAAGGAGAGCTCGAGTGTGCTCACCTTTGTGTTGCTGGACACACCTTTGTTTACTTACAGTAGTGACTTCCCTCCACTGCACCCTGAGTGAAAGCTGCTGTTTTTACACTCTGACATTTAGAGTCACAGCGGGTGAACAGTGTCTCAAGAGAAGCAGGCAAAAGTGCAGAATCGCAGCCCCGCTGATCTCTGAGCAATGCCCACAAGTGTTTAGTAGCTGGAACCTAAAGATGGAAACAATCGAGAAATGTAGCCCACTAATGTGTTCTTACTTTTATGCTGGATTAGCACTGTAATCCTTTTGGATTACTAAAGCAGAGGTGACATCACTTGTCCTTGAGATGGTTTTTGAAGCACGCTGTGGGACATGCATGGTTTGATAAGAAGTGTAGTCAACAGAGCATGCTCTATGCACAAGAGTCACTTTTTGGATGGACTCTCATAACAACACACAGCAGCAGAAAGGCATCCAGCAGGTTCAGCCACTCAACAAAGCACAAGGGGAACTAGTGATAACCTTTTGTTTAATCAAGTGCTGCAAAACACACAACACATTGCCACACAAGCACAGCTTTCCTGTTTCTTAGACGACTGGGCATCCTGTTCTCTCGGTGTCGGACTTTACCTGCCAAAGAGAAAACACCTGTTGTTTGTTGTCGACTGCAACTGCTTAATAAATCTGTTCAAACACGGATCTTAAACTCAAAGTTGTTTAAAGTGATGCTTGTCCTAAAAACAGTGTCCCTGTGTTGACCTGAAAAGTGAAACGGATTCCACTGGTGACTCATTTTCACAGAGTTCAATAGAAACTTCTCAAACCAACCTTGCGGCCTTGTCCAATTCTCTGCTGTTCATGCATATGCTCCACATGGCGTGTAATAGATTAGCAATGATATAGCTTTAAGGCTTCCAGGACAGTTAGCATGATACAAAAACATTTAGCTTTTTTCTAACAGTTTACATTTGACAGTGTTGAACTCATCTTTACCTGACACAAGTAAAGTTGATCATACAGGAAAGGCACACTTTCTGCGAGGACCCTGAAGGCTTCAGAGTGTGATGGTTTGTTTGGTGTGTAAAGTATACTATAGATTATCTCTGTTGGAGATATCTTGTGAAAGAGTTTCTCTCTGGTGTGATTCAACAGATTTTTTTTATTGGAAGTGCAGTTTTCATGTGTTCAAGCAAGCAGAAACATCCAGTCTTAAAATATGAAGCCAATGCGGAAGTGTTAAAAACTGCAGTTCATTCAGCATCCTCTTCAGGGTTGGCTGCAGAAACACTGGAAACCACATGCACACCCATTCGAAAAGACGATCTTGACAGCAAAGATTAAAAAAAGCGGTGTTGGTCTGATTGGCTCATTTCTCTATTGGCACACACTGTACGAGGGGGTACATTTTTTATAACTGAATTTTCAAAGAAATTAAACTCAAGACTTTTGCCCAAATAAGGGCATGGCTAGCTTGATTTTATTATTATTATTATAACATCTATTTAACCAGGAAATGCTTATTAAGATTAAAAATCTCTTTTCCAAGAGAGTCCTGTCCAAGATAGGCCGCAGCGCAGTTACAGAGTTACAATTTTACAATAGACATAAATACAAATAGCAGACACATACAACAGCTACACAACAGGTCCAAAATAAACAGCATGTCACATTTAAACAAACATCTACAGGCAGATGCCTCAGCCTCCAAGTCGTTTAAGGACCGCTTAGATTAGATTAGATCCTTTTGTAAAGCATTCCAGGTCAAGGGAGCAGCAAACCTGAAAGCCTTTTTCCCAAGTTCAGTCTTGACCCTCGGAGCAGATAGTAAAAAAAGATCCTGAGATCGAAGATTATGACTTCCTGAGTTCTTTTGTGCAATATATGCGAGGAGGTAAGAGGGAAGTAGTCCTAGGATGACTGACAGGTGGGCACCCTGTAACTGTTAGCTAAAAGGCTAAAGGCCCGCCTCCTTACCTCACACTCGACAGAAGTTAGGTTGTGTTCAGAATTTCCAATATGGCACCCACCAATGATCGGCCTCAAAATAGCACTTCAGAAACAGATGGGTGACGTCAATGATACTACGTCCATTTATTAAACAGTCTATGGTTTAAAGGCAGAATAATAATCTTGTCTATAAAAAGGTCCCCTTTATACTCAGCTATGATAATAGCAATGTGTTTACAAACTCTTTGTCTCAGTCACATGTGAGTCACCTGTTCAGCCTTTATAGAAAATGTGTTTCTCTGTTTTGATAATGATTCAGGATTCCCTGAAAACCAGTTTGTAGACTCTGTCTCGGATTGTGTGATGTGGAGACATTGAAGAAAGGGAAACTAACTTCTGGGGCTTGGTTGAAGTGATGATTGAGGTTGTTGAGGAAGTGATATTCCACTCGGAAATAAAGAGATTTTAATGACCAGCTTGGTTTTGATGCTGCAGTAGACTCACTGTGAGTGAGATTGAAGAGCGGGACGCTGAAACACCTGCTGCTCGTCGTACCAGAGCAACCTGCTGTCTGCTTAACAGATGGGACTTTCGTTTGCAGGCTCTGCTGACTGTAGATTCAGGGTATCTGTATCTTCCTCAAAGAGTGATGAATTCATATATTGTGAGTTATGTGCAAGTGTTTGAGCAGAGGAGTGTAAGCTCCCACCTTTTCATAGCAGTGGTAATTAGTTTGTAAGAGATGAGAGAAGAGTCGGACACACAAAGCCACTCAGTGAGTGAAAGTAAGATGATTGTTCGTTTACTTAGATAAAGTCAGGTTTGGTTATGCTGCGCTCCGTGCCTGTTTGCCCTGTTTGTTTCAAGTCCATGTCAAAGACAAAGCCATAATGACGGACGGGGAGCCCTGTCATTGTTGTTACATCATTGTTGTTGTATCACGTGGGGCTGGGCTCGGGCCTGGCACACAGTAGCACGCCTCACGGAGCACAAAAGCATTGCTCACATGCAGGAATATGTCACAGTCTTTTCCACAAAACACATGTCGTTTAGACTCAGACGGAGTCACTAGATCAGAGCGAGAGTCAAGAGTTTGCATGAGTCATGAGTCATGGTGTACGCAGAAAGCACGTTGATAGCAGAGCCAGGGACTGCAGCTCTGCCTGGAATCAGTTGTGTGTGTTAGATGCCCTGAAAATAAAAACGACACGACTTTAAGTGCAGGAACTGAGACGTTTTGTGGTTAAGAGGAGTTTAGTAGGGACGCTGGTGGCCTAGCGGTCTAAGCGCCCCACATACAGAGGCTACAGTCCTCGTCGCAGGGGTCACCGGTTCGATTCCCGACCGGTCGACCATTTCCTGCATGTCTTCCCCCACTCTCTACTCCCCATATTTCCTGTCTCTCTTCAGCTGTACTATGCAATAAAGGCAAAAAGCCCAAAAAATGTAACTTTAAAAAGAGGAGTTTAGTAATCACAAACCTGTTCAAATCTGTCTCAGTATTAACAACTTTCTCTTCCTCTGTGTTAATTTGCACATCACAATTGAGAAAATCATGCAGAAGAACACTTGACGTTGGTGTAATCATTATCCACTGTCGTATTAAAACTGTGTATTTCAATGGTACAGAAACAAATGTGTTTGAATTTCCCTGATTACAATGCATAGTGATGCAGCCTGTTCAGCTCGGCTTTGTTGACTGAGCAAACATTCTGTCTGATCCAAAGCATAAATATAGATGTGGTTGTGCTGTCACAACAGTTCCTCAGGGATCCGTGTTTGACCAGCAGTGTTAGAGAAGATAATTGGAGTGGTATGAAGGGTCAGACTCACAGCTTCTGTAAGACATTGATTTCACACCATTGAGAGCACACATGTCCATTCACAGCATACTGAAAGAAAAAGGCAGTTTGTGTCGGAGCATGAATGGTGTCTGTTTACATGTCGGACAGGAAAGGTTTTCATTAAGGCACTGGAGAAAGCTTTAGTCATTTCAGGTTGACGAATTATCTATGAATGCACATTACAGCTCTGTCAGAAAAAGATCTGAAAAAGCTATTTGACATGTGTGGTGTTCAGCTTCGTTTTTAATCTTCATCATTTGCAAAAGTTTTGTCTTTTTTTTATTTTTTTAAGTTATACACTACCAGTCAAAAGTTATGACACACCTTCTCATTCAATGAATTTCATTTATTTGAATTATTTTCAACATTTTAGTTTAATACTGAAGACATCAAAACTATGAATAATATGGTTTTGCCATAATATGGATTACATCAGTAGATAGGGCTATCCATTGTGTACTAACCCTACCTCTGAACAACACAACTGATGGTCTCAAACACATTAAGAAGACAAGCCATTCTACAAATGAACTCTGGACAGGGCTCATGTTAATTAGAAACCATTCCAGGAGACCACTTCAGGAAGCAGACTAAGAGAATACCAAGCGTGTGCAAAGCTGTCATGAAGGAAAAAGGGGTCTACTTTACAGAATCTAAAATATAAAACATATTCTAGTTTGTTAAACACTTTTTTGTTAATTAAATAATTCCATATATGTTCTTTCATAGTTTTGATGTCTTTGGTATTAATCTACAGTGTTTCAAATAATTAAAATAAATACAAACCCTTGAATGAGAAGGTGTTTCCAAACTTCGAGTTGAAGCGGCGACCTCTGTGACGAGGACTATAGCCTCTGTATATGGGGCGTGCTTGGACAGCTAGGCCACCAGTGCCCATGAAACTGTTGTCTTTATTTGATTCCCCTTTTTTAGGCTATAGAGTAACCATAGTCAGAGCCATGCTTCATTTGAAGACTATGCAAACTGTTATATGGACTAACACACCGCAGTTCTTTTGTGATAACCTAAAATATTCTGCTTTTAATCATGGGTATGAAAAACATCAAGTGAGCATTGGTTATCTGCAAACAACAAGTCCAGGAACTAGTTATATGATGAGAAGTGTTCTCTCTAGAGGTTCCTCCACCTGGAATATTTCTCCCCACCTACATGAGGCGGATCAAAAACACATTTTCGTTTCAGAAGTCACTAAAACACAAACTGATGAAATCTCTGTTTTGACACTTTTGTTGTATTCATTTTTTCTGCCACAATTTAGTTTTTGTTTCCATTATTTTGTCATTTCATGCTACTTATTGTTTATTTTAATAGATACTTAATTTATTTCGCATTTTAATTTTTGATATTTATAGCTGGCGGATAATGCATTTTTGTTTTATGCACACTGTGTGATTTTAAATAGTTGTTTTTCCTCTTTGTGTCTGTGAAGGTTCTCAATCATCCAGGTCATGGTAATTCAAAGCTTGATCTGAAAAAGGTAACTGGACTTGGTAGAAATTCTTGTTCTTGATCTTGTTCAAGAATTTCTACGAAATCCAGTTCCCCTTTCAGATCTTTGAATTTTCTTCTTTGTGTTTTCTTGTGTGGACCCCAGGACGACTAGCAAGCACACTGTGGAAGCTAATGGGGATCCAATAAAGAATAACGAATAAAGAAGGATATGGCTTACGTGTTAAAAATCAAAGTCTACTGTATATTTAACTGACAGTTACTTTACAGTCAGTTACAGACATAATTCTGTTACATTTCCACCCCTCTTCAGTTTCTGTCTCTTGTTGGCCAGCTTCTTATTGTGTCATCTTAATCGGATTTGCAAGGGTGTCACTGCAAAAAAAAATCATGCACGTTTGATTTGAGCTTCACATGCTGTGAAGTAATTGTCTCTTTCTGCTGCTTGCTTTTTGCAATGATCACTTTGTTGACATGAGGCCTTTTCATTGTTACATTCTTAGGTACATTGTTCAATTAATTTCCCCTAAAAATAAATATGTAATCTGTTTTTTTGTGAGGATTTGGCAGCATGTGTGAGTATTTTATGGGGCATTGGTAGAAGGTTTAATATTCTTACATAATTGGCTAAAATTTGGGATTTGCCATGTCTCATGCTAGACCTTGTGTTTCTTAAATTTTGGGTATTACTTGATGTTACTTGATAATATATCTTAAATATCCAAGATTTTGATGTGCAGCTTTTGTGTAGTCGGGAATCCGTTGTAATCGCAGTATATGCTCTTCAAAAATGAACACAATGAACTCTGTGGGTCTTGGTGTGATGGCAGAGGGGTCTCCTTTATTTTCTCTCACTTAATGTAAATTTTAGAGATTAAAGATTAAAGAGATTTGTTGCCACAGCTGTGATTTGTGACTGTATTGAAAGATGAAAGCAAACATTATATATTTACGTTACCCTTTTTCCTTGAGCCTTTTTTTAAGCCTCAAGATATACTAGGATATTTTTTGTGTTTAATATCCTCTGAATATATGTTTTTTTTAGAGTACACTTCTTTTGAAAGATGATTAGTTTACCAACAAATCCTTCACTGTTTTAATCAGTTAGTGAATTGAAAAGCACATCAAGCTGGTCTCTCTGCCAACACTACTTAAACTCTTTGATTTCATATGAAGCTGATGCAATGATCTGGATCTGTAGATGCTCACATGCATTAGATTTACCTCTTAAACATTTGCTGTTCATACTTTATGGAAACCAATAAGCAGTTTTCATGAAGCCACACTGTGACTCCTTAAAATGCGGTCTCTGAGATGACCTGGAAACCTCAGAACATTCTCTGTTATCAGGGTCAATTTGAATAAAAGATGAAATCTTGTCTGCAAACATGCCGACATGTTTTCATCTCTTTTATATGAAAAGGGATGCTGCCCTGTGAAATCAACTTGGCTTAGATCAGTTAGCATGTCCCTGTGGTAAAATCAAAGCAGCAAGTACATGTGCTCATGTTTGCAGTAGTAGCTAAACAGCAGCACTAACAGGGTAACCCCCTCCTGGTGATGGATGGGAGAGTCCTTGAGGAAGCAGCTGCTATTACTGTGGGAGCTGGCTGGAGACGTGGACTGATGACTCGGCCATGCTCTGTGAAACAAAGCTAGAGGAGCTGATATCTAAAGTGGTCATTGCTGATTACTTGTTCTCTGAACTGATTACAGGAGTAATAGGCTGTTATCCATGTTTTTCACTGGACAAGTTAATAGATTACCTATACTAACATTATTTGGCTTGTGCACTCTAATGTATGGAACAAATCAAGACAGATTCAAGATGTAGAGCTTAAAAACAGGAGTTTAAATTAAATCTGGTGTGATCTGAAATCTGCCCTGAAGAATAATCAAAGCTGAGCTGATCTTCTGTCTGTTCCGCTGGATTTAGGTGGTACACGTATTGTTAAGGGGAGCTTCCTGTGCTGTTCTTAGCACACTGATCTCCTCAAACCTCAGGAGTGATCAATCAGAAATATTGATTGGCCTCAGAACCTGTGGTTACTGTTGTTGCATGACCGAGGCCTGAGTAGTGAGAATGCAACCTCAGTGCAGATGAAATGAAAATAACACTCCCCATCATCCTTGTGCTTATTACAATTCATTTAAAAAAGGACTACAATAACAAAACCATGGGGACTACACTTCCCACAAATCAACGTATGATGATATTGGTGCTAATAATAATGCTTATTAAGTGCATGCCTGGGTCATAACTGCTGAAAGGAATTACTCAATTAATTAATCAGAAGATATTTAGTCCACAACACACATGCCTCAAAACATGTTGATATTAACGAACAAGAGTCAAGACAATTTACAGCACACTGAAGAAACAGCCTTTTTTTAACGTCTCCTGCAGCAAAGATTCACAGTGAGTGACACCTTTTGACAGAAAACACTCCTTGACTAAATTTCTGCACATAATCAGCAAACCTGTAGATGCACCACTTTGTCCAGAGGGGGCGCCAAATTCTGCACAAACAGAACGTTCCTCACTGGAGCTTTAAGTATAATGTTTGTTTTCCAGAACGCTTGTTTCCACTCTGAAAGGCAAAGTTTTAGCTCTGGTTTCATGAGAGAATTTTCTATGATGGATTGAATAAGCTCATTAACTTTCTGACAAATGAGATTTAAGTGGACATTTTTGTTTTTCCTTGGAAGCACTGAGTCATGACTAGATTTAATCTGATTTATCTCATTTGTCTTAGAGTTTATTTAAAAGAGTAAGTGAGAACTGATTAAAGAAATAGATTCAGAATCCCTTACTATCTATTCCTCCAACGCTGGCAGGGATTGAGAGCTCCTTTTACTCCAGCTAAAGTCTGTTGAGGCGGGGCTTTGGCAGTGATGTCATGAACAGCAGGGTGAAGTCTTTATACCTGGGTGCGGATGTGTTTGTGTTTATGTTTGTGTGCTGCTCTGTGTTTCAGAGGATGGTGAAGTTGATAAATGAGGTTCAGCTTGTTTGTAAAGAATGTTTGTTTTTTGTTTCCTTAATGCTCTATGTCTTTCTGTTGATATACCAAAATAGCACAAGGTACTTTTGGAACAATGGGACATTATTTTTGTCTCTCCAGCATAGTTCCTCTGAGTCGCTGCTGTGGATGTTCCAGACTCCAGCTGCTACAACTACTACTATCCATCTCACCACTATTATCTCTCTCTCTTCATCACCCCTGTCCCTCTCTCTCTCTCTCAGCAGATGTGTGTCTTACATGAGTCTGGTCCTGCTCAAGGTTTCTGCCTGTTAAAGGAAGTTTGTCCTGCCACTGTAACTTGCTAAATTCTGCAAAGTGGTCTGCTCATGGTGGATTAAGATGAGATCAGACAGAGTCCTGTCTGTAAGATGGGACTGGATCTGATCCGGTCTTGATGTTGGGTCTTTGTTAATAATAGAACATAGAGTACGGGGTACACCTGCTCTGTTTGTAAAGTCTTGAGATAACATTTGTTGTGATTTGGCGCTATATAAATAAAGATTGATTGAATTATCTTGATGTTGATTTTAATGCACATGTGATGCATAGTGTTAATTGGAAGATGAAAGATCTGCTTTCAGACATACAGACAGGAGCTTGTTTGCAGCTACTGAAGGACTACTTGAGAGATCTGTTAAATTCATCCAGTGTATTTGAATGGATGACAAATTCAAGAGTCCTTTGCAGTGGGGTAGAATTGTATATGGACCGTATGGACGTGTCCCTACCAATCTCAAACGATGACTGAAATGTCCCCACCAATATTAAGGTTGAAGGAGGATTGCTTCATGCGGCACACAAAGGGTTAAATCCTTTCTCATTTTGTCACCGCCTCCCAAATACATCTTTGAGACCGGTCTGTTTTTGATTGGCTTAGCTCCCTGTAGGCTGTTTCGCTTTGCAGGTTTCGCCAGTGTTGACGGTGCACTTATGTCTAAGGACATCGGCAGGCAAGAAAAGATGGATGGACATTAGAAGCTATTTCAATAAAGGGAAATAGTCCCCCCTCATAGGCAACTGCCATTGGTTCCCACCAATGTCAAAATCAAACCTAAACCCTCCTTTGTCATGTTGAAGTCTTTACTTTTGATTTTGGTACTTTCTGTTAGTTGAATGTAACTCTGTGCAGCATGGTGTTATGATTCAGTTTGAGATTTGAGTAAATCACAAGAAACATTTTAGTGTCACAACAACATAATTAAGAAACCATACTGTGTATCTTCCAGTGCCAGTTTGTGAAGTCTTAATCTGCCGTGACCCGCACCAGAACAAGCAGAAAACAGAAGGATGCATGAACTGAAGAAACTGCTGCTCCATAATTAGATTTTATCATATTTTACTCCTAAAGTCTCATCATTTTACTGTCACTGTCACTTCACTTATACTATGTTGTAATATTTGAGGTCTCTGTGGGGACTTATCGTAACAACAGGCCTGCAGGATAGAGCTGATAATGGTCCCTGGCTGTCTAGTGTGCATTTATGAGATCTGCTTGATCTCCTTGGCCTGATTGTTTGACTTAATGAGATTCAGGGGGGTTCAGATCTTCACTTCTCTTTCCCCCTCTTTTCCTCCCGCCTCACTCCTTTTACTGTCCTCTTTAATAATAATCCAGTCTTGAAAGTCTTACAAGTAGCTGTAAGTCATAATTAGTCCGCTGAAGCTCTTCTTGTCTTTGTTTATCTACCTCAAAGTTGGGACACACACACGGCACACAGAGGAATACTAAGAACTTAATTGTGTAGTTCTGAGCTGTGTCATGTCCATTAGTCCTTTTCTTAAGCTGTGATGTTTATGAATAATCACAGCAGGTCCCCATGCTGCATCGCGGGTCATCCAGCCATTTTCTATGAAGGCCAAGAGTACAAAGGTTTGTCTTCCAAAAAAACTCTGCTGATTTCTGTCCGTCCTACTTGGCTGAAGGTCTGCCAATCAGAGGAGCCACCTGCTGTGGAGCTTGATTGGAAGGAAGCGTTTCATACTGTCACTCCACCGCTCAGAGTTTTCACCTCTCTGCTTTTACAACAGTTGGCCAGTCTCAATCACCTGCCAACACAGCTCAGGCTAAGTGTTGCAGTGAAAACAGTTTTTTTGTGTCACTAAAATATTGAAGAAATTAGCCTTTTCTGGGCACAAATGGTCCTTTAATACTTGTGCCCACTCCGTGAAATCACAGTTTCTCAGTGTACTGTTTTACTCTTACTGTGAAACATTCAAAGAGATTGGAGAAGTTTCATTGTAATGTTGAGCTTTCACTTTCTGATCATGGCCCATTTGAGAGGCGCAGAGGCCCACGTGGATTAATGTACATCTTGGGTGATCAGATCTCAGGTGGACAGTTAAAGGTACACTGTTTCATACTAGGGATGGGCATTTCAAGTCAAAATACTATTCAATAATCATTGGCTTCCATTCGACGATTATTTGAATCCTCACACACACAAGCACACACACACCTGACTCATTAACAGCCTGTTTGTGTGACAGTTGTGTTAACCAGCAGCAGGACGAGGTTCTGCTTGTATTGGGCACTATCAGCGTCTGTCTCAAGCTTTACGTCAGTGTTTCTGCGACACAGCATGCCGTGTGTGTTTACATTTTACAAGCCATGCTCGGTCTCTGGAAATACATGTGGGAGTAGTGTGAGATTCAGAAAAGGAGAAAATCCCTGCAAATGTCACAAATGTTTTCTTCTTCTTTTGCCTATTTAATGCAGTTGGCATTTTTCTTCTTCTGGTACTTAATGTGGTCAGCAAACAGCTTTAAGACACTCTGTAGCCACGTCTGGCGGAATACCGAATTACAACCAGGCACCGGTAAAAACCATGAAAAATTTTACTTTTAAAATGAGAAAATATTCATAGTAACTCTTTGATTTTTACCAAGTGAATGAATATTCAAATTTTCGATAATCATTGCCTATCCCTATTTCATACCAGCTAACGGCTACAGGGTGCCCACCTGTCAATCAAGTCAGCCATGCCCTTATTGGGCAAAACTCACAAGTTTGATATCTTCAAAAATAACAGGTTTTTACAAAATTAATTCACTGTATATTGCGTCCCGAGAGAGAAATGAGCTACTCAGACCTAAACTGTTTTTTGAACCAGGCTGTGAACATGTTTATTTCTGCTGTAAAGATCGTCTTTTTATGAATGGGTGCGTATGGGGTTTCTGGTGGTTCTGCAGCCAGCCTCAAGTGAACACTCGAGGAACTCTTCCACATACAGTAGGCTTTGTGTTTTAAGACTGGAGGTGACAGCTTGATATTACCTCACTGGATGTTTGTTGAAGGGCAGACCATTATATGACCTAGGACAGATTTCAGACATACTGCTTAAAGAGAGCTGCCATAGGTGACCCAGATCACATGACCTCGGTGCAGTCATAGCTGAAATTAGAGATGGTGAACTTTTGACCAGATAATCTGTGAAGCATTTAAACACCAGGTGTAAACCACAGTTTGTCTGTGGAGTCAGACGTGTTTTGACTCCTTTCATTGTGGCACATTTGATTTGGATGCCGGGATTAGTGAGATAACAGAAACACATTAAAATGAAATCGTGTAAACTTATATAAATTCCAGTTTTATGAGGCTCACAAGGCTGTCATGTGTGAAGATTGAACTTTATAACACTGATGTGAGACTAAAGGTTGCGTTTTCTACAGACATTGTGTTAAATATCTTGCAGCAGAAGTTTTGTGATGGATTATTTGTGAGCACTGTTAATGCCCTGAGCTGTTAAAATGTTATCAGTCTTTGAAAGAGCAGACCTTTCTCCTGCTTAATGTTTCTGAGCTGGCTTCCCACAGCCAGTGAATGATGGGTGTCTGCTCCATTTAAGATCACTGACAAAGCAGAACGAGTTCCACCAGTCATTCTTCCTCTTAATAGAACAGGGAAGTTAATTATGGCCCTGTCCTGTCACCCTTATTCTACGTGATTCACTTTAGCTCAGCACTGTGCTTCTTATTGTGTCACAATACCCACCAGGCCCATAATTCATGTGTGTGTATAAAGTCCATCGCGCGTTTCCAGCACAGAAAAGTAGAGCTGGGTACCATGAGGAAGGAAGGAGAGCATTGCGTATCCATTCTGACAAACAATGTCTCCAGTGGTTTTATATGTGTAATAGGAAAGAGAGGAGCTTGTAAAAAAAAGTACTTCTCCACAGATCTGCACTGAGGAATGACAGTGTTTCTCTTTAATACTCTAACACATCCCTACTGAGAGCTATGTAGGTGTAGCACAAATGCCTCAATGAATGTTTTTCTGCTTTGCCTGATTTCTTCTTCTGCAGGTAATTGGGTTCATTCTGTGAAGTATAAACCAAGGAGCGGTTTGTGATATTGTTATTTCTGAAGAGGAAATCTATCACCCGCTCAAAGTGGAGACAGTCTGTGTAACTAGAACACTAAATACATGTAAAGGATGGGTTTATTGTGCAGCACTAAATGTCAGGTCTTAACTAGCCCAGCAGGAGTGCAGAGACATTTCACCTCCATTAAATACACCCTTGTTACGCATACTTCTTTATTGTTTGCAGTCAAAAGGATGCTCCTCTCAGGATGCTGTGGCAGTAATAAATGACTCTGCCAACAGACATCTTTCTGCCCTGCAGTTGTTAAGCTGAAAGTATTTTTATTGGCAGCGTGCACCGTCACTTTCTAAAGCATGCACTACCCTTTCTAAAAGTGTCACTGGCCATGCTTGGACTGGGAATGGAATGGCATGCATGTCCTCTTGGCACTACCTGATATGCTCAAGGGGAAAAAAGCCTTACTGTAAATTCCAGTCCAGTTAATTTTATTGGACTGCTGCAGGACTTGCAACAGGAACAGAACAATAAAATCGACTGGGCACAAACTTGAAGATTTCAAACTACAGGATGCTGAATGAGGAATGTTGCTGCAACAACTTGGCTATCTTGGTCCGATCTGACTAGGGTTGCAAAATTCCAGGAAATTTCAAAGTTGTTAACTTTCCATGGAAGTCCCAATGTATGAGAATAAACCAGGAATTTACTAAATTGAAGGTTGGCTCTTAATAGGGAACTTAAATCAATTTGGGGAAAATATATTTTAGCATAATCCTGACTAAAACAACCAGATTTCATGCACAGTTGAATATCTATGCAGAGCCATCCTCAACAAGGCTGGACAGTGACACTGAAGAGGAGGAGTTGGAGTTGGATGTTGAGGAAGTGGACATGAAGGATGTTGATGAGACCCAGGAAGAGCCCATTGCCTTACAGGTTTAGCAAAAATGCAGAGGCTAGGCTTGAGAAGCTTGAGCGAAGATGCTTTTTATTTGCTTGTTGAATGGGACTTTGTTGGAGGGAGAGGGGCTCTTTGCATGTAACATTTTGAATGGTACTTTTTTGGGATTGTTGTTTTTGTTCTTCAATAAAAAATTGATTGTTCGATAAAATATTTAACACTTGATAAAGTTCTACTTACAAAGAAATCTATATTAATTGTATTATTTTGGATGGATGTCTGCTTATATCAAAACAAATATTTATGCTTGGATATGATACCTTTCCATTAAATTACCCTCAATTCCCAGTTAATTCCCATAAATTCCCATAATTCCCAATTTTTACAATTTGGAATATTTCCAAAATTCCCCAGCTTAACTTCCCATGGAAATGTAATTTTCCACCGTTTTGCAACCCTAGATCTGACCAGTTGTCACTGTTATTCACTATAAGATAGTTGCACATAGCTGTCTCTTTTTCATGCATTCATACGAGGAGCCTCAGTTATACAATATCTTCTTTAGCTTGTTTACAATCCCAGCGAATAGCCTTTGTAGTCACACTCATTGTAGAATCGCAGATCACTACATCTCTGCTGCTGTGTTAACCCAGTTACCTTTATCTAAGACATGATGTAACCATCCCTCGTGCCATTGGTGTGGAGGCAGGATGCAAAGTGAGACTTTAGCTAATGTGATGGCTGTGGTATTTAAGGTGAAACAAGGAGGGTGCTGCCAGGTTCTCAAAAACTAAAAAAATGTGAAAAATGTGAAAAAATGTTCTGAAACAAACTAAAAAGCAGAGGAGTGCTGGAGAGTGACCAACAAGAACTCTTGAAATGAAGTCGTGCTGCTCTATCTTGTTGCTGAGCTCATCTCCACTTCAAAGCTCAATCGTTTCGTGCATATTATATAGTCAACGGCTCTGGCGTGATGGGATGGTGTAGCTGTTCAGAGAAAGCTTCCTTAAGTTTGGAGTGAATGTGCAGGAGTGGCTCACGATAAAGGCTGCATCAGCCTGTATAAGCATTGTGAGGCCTGCATCAGCCTCTCTGTGGCTCCTTCTCTCCATACTGTGACCAGGACCTTTTACAGTTCAGTTCATCCCCGAGGCAACTTGAGTCAAAGCACAATGCATTTTCTACAGAGCATGAACAGAGCAAAGAAAGGCATCTTTTTCACGTGGCGGTAACCAGCATGGTGCCGTCGATATATCAAAGCTGGTCCTCCTTCTTTTGTTTAGTAAGTGGTGCATTTTCTCTGCATCCATTCACCCGCTTTACGCTCATGTTAACCACTTTCTATTATGTTCCACTCTCCTCCTCTGTGTAAATCTATTTCTGTTACAATCCCTGCAGCCCTCTCTCAGTTTATATATAGAGAGTTTCAGAAACAGGAAGTAAATCCCTGCCCTATCTGTGCTAATGATGCCTGCTTCTGAGGAAGATGTGACCTGTTGAGACATCCAGGTCAATAACTGTTCACTCTGTTTGTTCATATCTCTGTTCCTTTTTGAAAGCTTTGCAACATGTGATGAACGTGATGTATGAAAACAAAGTTTGACTTTAGTTTGAACCTTAAAAAACTTCTTATGATAGGAAAAATTGTCCCTGAGGTTATGTCTCTTTCTCCCCACAGGGCAGTGATGCCTGGCATGGTGATGTTTCGGCGGCGCTGGTCAGTAGGCAGTGATGACCTGGTGCTGCCCGCCCTCTTCCTCTTTCTATTACACTGCATATGGTAAGCAGGTTTTTCTTTCACTGTATTAATGTGTTGCGTACATATTTAGATATTTTATGCATTTTTGTTAGGTACATTTTTCTTTAAAAAAATATATATATATTCTCACCTCCAATCCTCCCGCTCAGGTTGGTGGTCCTGTCCGTGGTCCTCTTCGGCCTCCCGTATGGTTCAGACCAGTCCTGTTCTGTGACACTGGTGGACCATGGGCCGAGGGTACCTGGGCATCCTGGTCAGCTGCCTTATCTGCGAGAGCGCCATCATGTGGCTGAGCATGAGAGCAGCATTCTGTACACACAGCCCAGGGAAGCTGTGCAGTATGTCCTCTATATACGGCTCGGTAAGACTCAGGGGCTCCCTTGTATTAAACCAGATTCCTCAAAGATGCTTGTGAGACCTGCAGAAGGTGAGATTCAAACACTGGTTTTTTTTTATTTAGAAAATTCTGTTTATTTATTTTTCTCCATTCTTATTCGGACAAACAGTATACAAAACACCATAGAGTACAAGAAAATATAGAACAAAGCCATGACAAGGAGAGCTGCACCCACAATTTTCAATGTAACATACACATACATATCTTCCCCTTACACCTTACTCACACATCTACAGGTGGCTGACATTTGAATACAGATGAAGTACAAGTATCAATAAGTTAAATATTGTATTGACCTGATTCTAGATAGGCCACCCAGGGGTCCCAGGTCTTGTGAAACAGCTGTGGGCTACCTCTGATGGAATAGGTTATTTTCTCCAAAGGAGCACATGTATTGACGAGATTCAAAACACTGTTTATATGAATGGACGGATGATGATCTGTATTCTTCTCTCTCTCTCCTCTCTCTCTCTCTCCTCTCTCTCTCTCTCTCTCTCTCTCTCCTCTCCTCTCTCTCTCTCTCTCTCTCCTCTCTCTCTCCTCTCTCCCTCGTTTTCTCTTCAGCTATTCTGTTGGTGGAGCTCGTGTATGCAGTGGTAGGAATTGCCTGGCTTGTCCAGTATTATCAGCCCTGCTCTGATGTCACTGCCAAAAACCTAGCTTTGGGTGAGTCAAAGCAAACCGAGAGTAAAATAAGACCTGAGTGAAAGGGTTTTTTTATGCTTAAATGTGAATGATGTTTTATTATCCTCTGCAGGGATTGTTGCATGCAACTGGCTTGTGATATTCAGCGTCTGCATTACGCTCATGTGCACCTTTGACCCGACCGGTCGAACTTTTGTCAAACTGAAAGCCACCCGTCGGCGTCAGCGCAACCTCACTACATACACACTCAGGTACTGACAGGCCTTTTGATCTTCTGTGTTGTTGCTCTTCCTCTCATTTCATCCTGACACAAACTCTGCATTGACTCATGCACAATCTGACCTGTTTTTCACACCAATTCAGTCCTAACAATTTTTCTCTGCCATTAGACACAGGCTAGAGGAAGGCCAAGCCAGCAGCTGGAGCAGGAGGCTAAAGTTCTTTATGTGCTGCACAAGAGCCCAGGATACACAATCAGTGAGCCACAGCCGCACACACTTACCCCATTTCCTCTCTGTGTTTGAAGTACAACTAAAAGGAATGTAGCTCGAAATATGTCAGGCATTACATTCCAGTTAGGCCGGCGTTAATAAAAGATGATTATCATGACACAAAGGAGCTTATTGCTCAGCTTCTTACTGGCAACATTAAGTAGTTGATATAAAATGGGAAACAGAATGATTAAGAGACTAAATCCATTTACCAGCCGTCCAAAATCCAGCTGCAGTCATTGGATTTCTAGCTTATGTTCAGTCGAATGAAGCAGACCTTGACTCATGAAAATGTAGAAAATCCAGCTTTTGTATGTTTCCTCAAGACGAAACTTAAGCTGAACTTGAGGTATGTAGGTGTACATCCACTGAGCATGACTTACTAACAGGTAACTAACTGTGCTTCAGACTTAGACTAGACTGCTTTGCATTAAACCTAAATATGTATGATGTGATTTTCAAAATCAATTAATCTTTATTTATAAAGCGCCAAATCACAACAAACGTTATCTGAAGACGCTTTCCAAACAGAGCCGGTCTAAACCGTCCTCTATGTTCTATTATTAACAAAGACCCAACATTAAGACAGGATCATATGCAGTCCCATCTTACAGATAGGACTCAGTCTGATCTCATCTTAATCCACCATGAGCAGAGCACTTTGCAGCATTTAGCAAGTTACAAGGACCAACTTCCTTTAACAGGCAGAAACCTCCAGCAGGACCAGACTCAGAGTTTTAGTCAGAAATGACTGCAAGTGAATTGAAGAGGGTGAAGGTTGATCCTCGTGATTAAATTGTAGATGTAATGAAATCAATATTTTTGATTTGCTTTGATCCGTTATAATCTTAGATAAAGCAGAACAGGCAGTGAGTTAGACAACCTAAAAATTACATATGATGCATTTGTCTTATTTTGTGTGTCTGTGCTTTGTTAACATGAACTGACATCCACTGCTCTCCTGTCCAGGATGCATATTCAGAAGTGGCCAGCCTTTTCGCAGAGTTCTTCAGAGACCTGGACATAGTGCCTAGTGATATCATTGCTGGTCTGGTACTACTCCGCCAGAGACAAAGGTCGAAGAGATCTTCTATCTTGGACCAGGTATGACTCGGTGTACAGATGTGTGTATGGTGTTGTGAATATGCTGGCCTGGTTCTTGATTTTAAATCACTTTCCTGTTGCATTTATCTTCCAGGCCAACAATGACATTATCGCCTTCTTATCTGGAATGCCTGTCACTCGTAATACTAGGTACCTGGACCTTAAGAACTCGGTGAGTTAGACAAAAATCTGATTAGAATCAAAGTGCTAGATCACAAACACACAAAATGAAGAAGTATTATCAAACACATTCCAGAGAAACAACTATATCTGTATGCTTCCTTGATATAATCGTGAACATGCTGCTTTGTTTCTTTAAACACACATGCAGATTTGAGCGTCTCAGGATTTGTGAATGTGTTCTTATTATGATCCCTCTGATGTTCTGACCTTTGTGTTTTTATCCGCCTGTGTGCCTCTCTCTTTCTCTCCCAGACCGAGATGGGCATGTACAAAGATGTGTGTTATTACATGCTCTTTGCCCTGGCTGCATATGGTTGGCCCATGTACCTAATGAGGAAGCCTGCCTGCGGGCTGTGCCGCCTCGCCAGCTCCTGCCCGTAAGCCCACAAACACACACCCGCACAGTTTTGATCTATTTGGCTTCTGTGTCTCTGGAGCCTCTCTATCGCAGATCATATTTCACATGCGTCAACACTTGCCAAGTGGTTATCCACTGAGACAATAACACTCTAGTTACACTCACTCACTGACAAAAACAATGTCGAATTAATCATGTACTTGTATCCACATTTCCTCCACTGGGATGCTAGATCATTTCTCTCCAGTTAGTCAGTTCTCTTCCATTTACTTTAGGTTTCTTGTGTTTTCCTTCCTACTGTTTTACAAAGAAATCACCCATTACTCTATTTTTTCTCTGTGTTTGTCTTCTTTCTTCTACCTTTCCCACTCAAGCTGTACGTCAGTGTCGGGCTCTCGGTTGTCTCAGACCGTGACAGTGGAGGAGGACAACTGCTGTGGTTGTAACGTTCTGGCCATACGCAGACACTTCCTGGACAGGGACCTCAAGCAGGTTCAGATTGTCTACACATCCTGCCACGATGCTGTGAGTAATAAGACAACCGGTTAATGAGCAGTCAGAGGTGTTTGAGCTTGACTTCCTGCACAAAAAAAAGGATGGGTTGTGCGAAGGAGAAGAGGAAGAACTGCATCAGGGAAATGTTTTTTGTCCGTGATTATCTCTGAATGCTCGGGTGTTAATCACAAAGTACACAGTTGGAGAGAAATCTTTAAAAGCTGTTCTTCATGTAAAGCCCAGAGACCTTTCAGATATGTTATGAATGCACGCTAGTCTGCAGTCTTAACAAACAAACATCACTTAACACAGATCTTTGGTGCAGTGCTGCAAATCCACTAAGAGCCGATGTGGTTATTTTGTAGTCTTAGTTTGTGGTTTTGGCATTTGTCTGAATCAGCTTTGATAACAATTTACTCAACAGTTTAGTTGCTGAAATAAAGAGGAGCCAAGTTACTCTGTCCACATCCTGCAGAAGGTGTGTGACTTTAAAAAGCTGTTTTTCATTGGCAGTATCTTAAGGGGGAGTGATCTGAGAGAGGGTCTGTGTGTTTTAGTTAGGTTTCCCATAACTACCTACCTACTAACTATACATTATCTCCCTAATACCTGGCTGCTAACTTAAATCGCAAACACGTTGGCAAAAAACTTGAATCAAGAGATTGTTTTATTGATTTAAAATGATTTATGTATACAGTTTTTAAAAAGATAGTCCCAGTGATTCCTCGTCAGTTCGCGTTCCACGGTTCAATGGATTCTTATCTGCCTGTTTCGGTCAATTTAACATGAAACTGTCCTCATTCAGCTCTCCTTCTTCTCTGAGCTCTGCGGTTCACACACCTTTAAAAACAAACAAGGCAAATGTCACAACTTTGAACCCTGCTGCTATCATCACCACCGCTCATGGTTTAAGTTTTCGTGGCTGCTCCCTTTGCTGATATCGCTGGACAGGATCCAATTTAAAAAAGGTTTAGCCATATTGTTCACCAATTTAATGCTAACGGTTTTACCTCACCTAACAGTCTATGGTGTCAACAAGCAGAAGCAACATGTGCCCGAACTAAATTGAACATTTCTACTGACAGTAAGGCGGATCTTCTGAAAAATATAAATGTCAATTTTGAACTTATGTCCTCATTCAGCCTCACTTCCTCACTGAGCTTTATGATTGACCCACCTTTAAACATAAACTAGGCAAATGTCACAATTTCTAACACTGCTGGTATCTTCACTACTGCTCATGGTTTCAGTAACTTAGAGATGCTCTTACCTGCTCAGCAACTCTTGCCTAGATGGCAGGAAAATATCTAATATTAAAACATCCATGTTGTTTAGCCAAACAATTTAGAATGCTAACTAATGCTTTTGCTACGATGCCTATCAATATGATGCTAATGTAAACTAATGTTGTGATTTATCGTCATATGTGATCTGGTTGTCTCTGGCGCTGCTCCTGGTATTCAAAAATTACTGTTGTCAAGAGGTCAGGGGGTTTTGACAATCCAGAATCAAGTACCGAACAGAGCCGGGTAATAAAGAAGTTTTAATGTTCTAAGTGCTAAGATTGGTTTCCATAGTTGAACCATATAGAGTTGAACACACTTCCCATCCCATTCCAGTAGATGAGCACTGTTATTCCCTCTTCAAACAGAGTTCAGCTTTTGCCAAGACTGTCTTTATATAGAGTTTATATCCATGGGCACTCGAGCCTCATGATGTTGATGATTTGTTAAACAGAAACCTTCTTACTGAGGTGAACGCTGAGTTTCCATCTGTAATAAATGTCAGTATGAAACGACCCGTAAGGCTTTGTGTTGTGCCAAGTGGAAAAAGCTTTTTAACGACAAAGACTGAGGAAGTGCTGAGGAACTGTGGTGCACCAGTGTTTGTCACCTCCTCACTTTCCCTGCGTCTCTACTCCTCTCACTTTG
Source organism: Notolabrus celidotus (assembly GCF_009762535.1). NCBI lineage: Eukaryota > Metazoa > Chordata > Actinopteri > Labriformes > Labridae > Notolabrus > Notolabrus celidotus. The sequence continues at coordinate 11,244,188 of NC_048274.1, forward strand.
TCACTACCGTCACTGCTCACTCTGCATCTTCCACGCAGGTTTACGAGACTCCCTTTTTTGTGGCAGTGGATCATGGGAAAAAGAAGGTTGTCATCAGTATCAGAGGGACCCTGTCACCAAAGGTGAATTCAGCTTTCTTGTCTCGTGTTACATTAACATGTCATTTTTTTCATTAGAGGGCAGATGTAGCTCTCTTAACAGGGTTACCTCTAGTCCTCCATTCATTACACACACAGCAGAACCATGACAGCTAACTTTTGAAAATGACTACCCAAATCAACTTTTCACACAAAGATTTAAGCATTTGTGAAAATTCCTGGAGAGTTTCAGCTCAGAGATTATCAGGGTATCATGACAGGAGCAAAAAATACTAATCCAATTGATCTCTGACGCTTTGCTGCAGCAAATCAGGACACACCTACACTGTACATGGCAGTTAAAGCGCTAAGATATTTTCAGTAATGGTAATTATGATGTTGTAGTCGTAAAATAAGAGTGACAGATTTATATGAGCGCAGTCTTAAAACGCTTTGTACATCCCTTTATAAACAATAAACATACAAAGTGCATTAAAACAAATATTGTACAATAAAGTAATGAAAAACAATGGGTAGTTATACGCACATGCACCACACAGTCAAGTTAACTCTAATTTTATAGCACATTTAAAACAACCAATGTTGGCCAATGTGCTTTACAAGGAAAACCGTACAAGAAGACAACAATAAATAACACAACATGTTTATATACGATAGTCAAATCCAGGAAAATCAAGTAAAATCTCACGCAGGTTCAGGGAGGGGAAAACATGCAGCAGAGAAAGAGGTTAAGCCCTCACAGTAATGGTGGGGCAGCGATGGCTCGGTGGTGGAGTCTTTTGTCTCTCAATCAGACGGTCGGAGGTTTGATCCCAGGTCCTGCTGTCCACATGCCAAAGTGACCTTGGTCAAGACTCCTTACTCTGAACTGGCTGCAGCAGTGTGTGAATGGGATGAGTTATTAATTACATAGCAGCCTCTGCAATCAGTGTATTAATGTGACACGTAATGTGAAGCTGCTTTGAGAGGTCAGAAGACTAGAGGAAGAGCTGTATAAACACAGTCCGTTTACCATTTACTCTTTGCCATTAGGATTTATTAGGTCACACGTGCCACCCAAAGGGGGGTTGGTGAGGACCACACCCGCATTATATAGACTGTAGACACCATGATAAGCACCATGATGGCAGGTGTGGCCAGTCAAGTTAACAAAGTCCATAAAAAAACCATTATTACAGCATTTAAGGAAGGAAGTGAAAGTGAAATACAGAGGAACCACAAAAAATCAGGAAATTATATCACTTCCTATTTTTCATCAAGCAAAGTATCCTCCCTCGGATGAATCATTCAGGACCTATACATTACTGTAACTGTTAATGTTTGTGTGTCTGTATACTGTCTGTCTTTTATTGTTATTTTTATTGTTTTGCTTTTTTCTCTTTCGTTTATTCGTTATACACTTTTGCGTGTTTTGCTCACAAATAAACCACAAAAAAAGAGGTATCATATTACCTTAAAGTAAGCTCAGATATTTTATATTTCAGTGTTTAATATTTAATGTATACAGATCAGACCTCTATTCAGCTGTAAACATTTCTACATATTTTCAAAAGAAGAAGAAAACATCATGTCTTATCTGATCAAGATTAGACAGTTGTTTGTAAGTATTTAGAAATACATAAAATGTATTAAATTAAAAAACAACATTTTTTAACTTCTTTTTTGTGATTCAAATTTGAATTGTATTTTTTCACTACAGATAAAAATGTTTTAGAACACATTTTTCATACCATATTCTTGATTGAAGTCTCAAGAGGTTAAAATCTGGATAATTAAAATGTTAAAACTCTTTAATGTTGGAGGATTTTTAAGCTTCCTCCTCTTCTTCTTGGATATTTTGCTAATACAAAAAAATAAGCTCTTCTCACTTTGTTAGAAATGTACTTTGTTTACTTCATTATAAATAATGATGAATAATTCAAAGGATTTATATAGCGCTTTTCTTAATACTCAAATTTCCTTTTACATAAAATAAAAGTAAAAATAAAACAGGTAAATAAAAAAAGAACAAGGACAGAGGTGGGGCGGGGGTAGAGGTCATGTGTTGTATGCTTTTTTGAACAGGTAGGTCTTGAGGTGTTTTATGCTGTCCTCATTTTTCCTGAAATCTGTGTCTTGTATTCGTCTTTTATCAGGACGCCTTGACTGATCTGACGGGGGACTCTGAGCGTCTGCCTGTGGAGGAGCAGCACGGGACCTGGCTCGGCCACAAGGTCAGAGATTACTGGTTTTTAATGACTTGCGTGCAATCCACTCTGTGCAATCCACTTCACAGTCTTCAGCTCAGTTTCAACAAGTCACATAATCCCAGACTCCAAAGGTCACTCCACTGAGTTGTAGAATAATTGCTGTGGTTATTTTAATATGAGATTAATGAAACAGACTTCCTGTCTATATTTCTTTCTGTCTCGCCTCTTTCGCCTCGGCTGACTTCTCTTTTCTTTCCACTCTCAGGGGATGGTTTACTCAGCAGAATACATTAAGAAGAAGCTGGAGCAGGAAATGATCTTGTCGCAAGCTTTCGGAAGAGATTTGGTAAACGACTGACTTTGAGAATGGCAGACTCAAAAATGAACATTGTATATTATGAGAATTAAGACTTTCTATCAACACAGCTTTATTTCTTTTCAAGGCTAAACAACAACCTCATTGCCCCACTCAATACAAAGAGGCAGTTTAATAAATTCACTGTGGTGACAGAAGTGTTTGTGTTGTTAGCGTAATGACTGTGGCTGTCCCTCACAGAGTAAAGGCACCATGCACTACGGGCTGGTGATAGTCGGGCACTCCCTCGGTGCAGGCACCGCTGCTATCCTCTCCTTCCTGCTGAGGCCTCAGTACCCCACCCTTCACTGCTACTCTTACTCCCCACCCGGTGGCCTTCTTAGGTGAGTCATTCATCGATATGGTATCCAAGAGAGCATCAGCCATTCTGTTTGAGCGCTTTGTGCAGGAAGTCAAATGTTTTCTCTCAGGAGAGCTGGAGATCGTCAGAGTATCAGAAATAGTCCTGACAGTGTTTGCTCCGGAGATTAAACATGACAGTGTGTGCAGTGTGGCTTAGATATTACTGCAATATGGTTTGACAGTGTAAAGAACCAGGTAGGATATGAAGAGAGAGAGATGACCTTTTAACAAAAGACCCCTTGAATCAAACTGGGGATGATATGTATCTAGTCATTCAGCTTTCTGTGGTTTAGTTTAAAACAGTGTTTTCTATTTTGCCAGATCCCAAATCATAGATGAGAAATTAGAAAAGCTAGATATTACCACAGTTTATGTCATAATGCTGATATTTTTATGATAGAAATGTGTTTACATTCACAGAATTGAACAGAGATCCACCATGCACTAAAGGTGGGAGCAGAGCCAAAACACATGGATTTATTAAAAACAGCCGCAAACAGGACGACCCTTTCTATCAAGCTGAAATGAGACTTTACGGAGCTCTGGCTCACATTCCATTTGCTTTTTATACTGAAAACATAGTTTTATTTTGTGTCAGTGTTTCAGGGTTCATTAGCTTTTTGACTGTCTACACTTGAGCGCAGCTGGCTGCAGTGACAGCTGTTTTGCTATGCAAATCATGCCGGAGAGAAGAGAGCGGTTACTAAAGGCTGCAGAGCACATTCTGAGTTCCATCACAGTCAAGGCGCCAGGCAATTTGTCAGACTTCTGTCAGAGGATTCAAGATGGATGACTAAACTTTGACATTTATAAAGAAGCGTATAATCAGATATTCCCAAACAGGGCAGCCAGGGTCACTGCATAGTTCCTGTATGATATGGCTTACACAGTCACAAGACTCTAAACCAATGTAACACCTATGTTAAATATAAGAATGAGGTATCACACGACCCTCTCCAGCAGCATCATCAAACACCTCAATGAGGGGGAATGGATTTCAAAGAATGGTGTTCATACTTACAGTACAGATTCAGAGCTGAAGCTAACCTTCAGCTCAAATTTACTTATAAAGCTTGGTGCCAAATAGCTGGAAAATCCCTCATTAAAACCTCTTAATGTGGGGTTTCCTTCAATTTAGTACAAAGCTTCATAAGTAGATATATTCTGAAGGTTAATCCTCTCCGTAAAAGCTTCAGTTAAGGTAACCCAAAGGTGTTCCTTGTCACCTTGTTTGGTAATTGGTTCACATTTAAATAAAAGGTGGAAATGAAGGTTCTTCATGATTCTTAAGGAAATGGGTCCATTTTTCAGCAGGCTCTTGTCTTATTTACATATTTCCCTCATGCTTATTCTTTTTCAGTCTCTTCCAGTTTTGTATCACATGTTGTGGACACAGTCTACTCACTAAATATTTGATTTGGAATAATGTACAGTCTGTCATATGTTGCTGTTTTTTTCCAGATGGCCTCTGGTTGTTTGGAAGAACTTTGGAGTAAAACAAATGTTTGAATGATGAGTTTGAAATGTGTGCAGAGAAGTTATTTCCCTCTCAGCTCACACCCTTTTCTCTCATTGCTCATATCCTGTTTACATACTGTTTACATACTGAACAGTGTCTTTCTTTTGTCCGCTCAGTGAGGATGCCATGGAGTACTCCAAAGAGTTTGTCTCTTCTGTGGTATTAGGAAAAGACCTGGTACCAAGGTATCCTTTTTACTTCATCCAGTACACTCTGCTTAAGTCATTTTACTGCACTATTATAATAAACAGATCTGCTGCTGGTCTTCCTTAGGCTTGGCCTGTCACAACTGGAGGGTTTCCGACGCCACCTTCTGGAAGTCTTACAGAAAAGTAACAAGCCAAAGGTGATTTCATGTTTTGACAGCATCAAGGAAAGTCAGGGGCATACTTGTAGATCCTGCAAGTCTATCTGGGTCTTGTGGAATCAACAAAAAGAAACACTAACAGGGTGCAATCAGCTTCGTCCTGTGCACTGTCACAATAACTCAGTGGAATACTTTAAAGACTATTAGCAGGAAAAGCCTCTCTCTACTGTTAAAATATGAAATGGATGATGAGGTTGTTATCAAATTAAATCTAAATCCTTCACATAAACCTCGCAGCATCACACATCTGCTGTGTTTTGCACACTCTGCAGTGTCTGACGAGAACGAACTGCAGGCTTCAAACCAGCCTCTAGCAACACTGCAGTTACAGTATCTATGCTGTAATTACAGCATCACTCAGTTAACCCCTGCCTTCTGCAGACAGACACACAATCTACAGAAGACATTCAAATGTTCTGTTACATAATGCATTTCTCTTTTCAAACAGTGGAGGATCATCGCGGGAGGCACCAAATGCATCCCCAAATCAGAGCTTCCAGTCGAGGACGAGGATCCTCAGTCTCAGCCAGCGGCGCCCCCCAGCAGCCGCCTCTGGCTCCACCCTAGTGACCTCAGCATTGCCCTTTCAGCCTCCACACCCCTCTACCCCCCTGGCAAGATCATCCATGTGGTGCACAACCATCCTCCAGAGTCATGGTGAAAGAATTGATTGAAAGGCTGCAGATTATGCTCTTGTATTTGTTTATGCTGTAAGAGGTGATCAGGCATCAGATCAGCTGTTAAGACTCCGCTTTGAACAAATCGTACATTTTCACCTAACATCCCCAGCTCACAAATGATGTAGTGGTTGCATAACTGATGCATGGACACAGTTACCTCAAAGAACATCTTACATTGTTTCACACCTGTGAAATCAATAGCTGGCTGCGCAGTGAGAAAAGGTGTACGCTGCATACGTGTGATAATGTGGGTTTGCCGTGTGGCACGCGGCACTCCTCTGTTTTTTATTCCTGTACTGAGATCACACGTTGTTTTATAGTCTCTCTATATATAAAGGAAAAATATACACCCGTCAGCCATAACATTATGACCTGATAAGTGGAGTGATTATCAATGATTGTCTTGTTACACTGGCACCTGCCTGTAGGTGGGATTTGTTAGGCAGCAAGGGAAATGTTGTCCTTAAGATTATGCGTTGGAAGAAGGAGAAGCAGAAATATGTGAGCGACTTTGCCAACTGGGTCAGAGCCTCTCCTGAACTGCAGCTCTAATGGGGTGTTCCCAGTCTGCAGGGTCAGTCCAAGGAAAGAAAACCAGTGAACTTGCGACAGGGTCATGGATGGCTGAGGCTCATTGATGGGCATGGGGAACAAAGACTGGCTGATGTGGTGCTATCCTACTGAAGAGCTGGTACTGATAGAAATGTTTCCAAACACACTGCATCACAGTTTGTTGTGTTTTGGGATGTGGAGCTGCAAACCAGTCAGGGTGCCAATACTGACCCCAGCTAACCCACTGTAAGCACCTACAACTGAACAAGTGAGCATCAAAACTGGAGCAGGGAGCAATGGAAGAATGAGACCTGAAGGAACACGACATGTTCAAGGTGTTACATTGGCCTCTAAATTCCTCAGGTCACAGATCCCAGATACCACAAAGCACCTTTAGAGGTCTAGTGGAGTCCATGTCTCAACAAGTCAGGACTGTTTTGGCCTAGACATGATGAGAAAGGGACTTTGACAGTATCAGACAGGTGGTTTTGATGTTATGGCTGATTGGTGTAAGTCTCTATAAAAATTTGGATTTTTAATTATTTTATTAACTCCTTCTTCTAGACGCTTGTATGATACATTTCAAATTCTACATTAGCTGGGCTGTATAAAGAGACCAGTGTCTCTCCATGTCTTATATAGTCTTTATTCTTTATTAGGATCCCTGTTAGCTTTCACAGTGTGGTTGCTAGTCTTCCTGGGTCCACACAACAAAACACAAATAAGAAAAATTGTACAATATCCATAAAACAAAAATGCCTTAGCAGCCAGCTATGACTCAAACAATGAAAATGCTATATGAGTATCTGAGCAAATGAACAATAAATAACATTAAACTTTAAAATCACCAAGGTTTAGAACTGAATGAGGAAAGACTGGTTTTGGTATTGCTGCTCCCATGATGTGGAATAACTTTCAAATGACAACGAAACTCCCCTCTCTGATACCTTATGACTTTTTTAAAGAGGTAGTGTCTGAGCTACTTCAAGAAAGTACTTGCAATTGTTTTAAAACATGAAAGCATTTGGAATGGTTTGGGTCTGCAAGGATGAATGTGTTGTTGATGTAGCTGTGACGTTTTTTTATTGTATTAACTGATTGCTGTAGGGCACCCCTGAAAAGAGACCTCAGTGGGTCCTCCCTGCTAAAATCAAATAAAGGATAAATAAAGTACAAAATTATGGAAACAAATACAAAGTTGTCACTAACACACAGCGCCAAAAATTAATAAAACAAAATTTTAAAAACAGTGATTACAAAACAACAGAAATATATAGATATTGAAAGAAGTATATGTGATATAAGTTGGTGTTATACGTTTTTAAACTTCTAAAAAAAATGAATGCTGTTCAGGTTCAGGTTACTTTATTTGTACCCGTAAGTAAACTTGTTTTGCAGCCAGTGAGATGTTGGGTCAATACAGAGTTAGAAGACAGATGTCAGACAGAACAAACTACTTAATGTGCAAAAATATCCTAAAACTAATCTAACAATAAAAATGGAAAAATGAATAGACATGATAAAATGATGAAAGTGCTAAAGGTTCCATTTAAAACGCATATCAGAAAACAGTCAACCAATAAAAACTATAAAATCCCATGAATAAATAAGGAAATCTGTGCTCAAGTCTTAAAAGTGGATTTCATCAGTTTTTGTCAAAAAATCAAAGTCATAAAATCTCAAAACCAAAGGAGAGGGGACTTTAATGAACAAAGTCTTTCAGACCACCTCTGTAAGATAATACATTCAAATGGGAGTACATGTAGCAGCAGTCTCATCTCTGGTTTGGATTAGTTCACCCTTGCTTCTTTGCCTTTGCATGCTTTGAATAACTGTATCACCTCATCTTTCCAAGTTATTGACAGATTTCTCTCCCTCTCTATGTGTCTTTCTTTTCATAGCTGTGGCCAGGAGGACCCCACCTACTCCGCTCTGTGGGGGGACAACAAGGCCTTCGATGAGGTCATCATATCACCGGCCATGCTTAACGAGCACATGCCCCACATGGTGATGGAGGGCCTAAACAAGGTCTGTTTCAATCCTGCAGATGGGTTTGGGGGTCATTGTGGTGAATCGGCTTTGAAATCTTGTTCCTGGTTTCCAACACTGAAATGGTGGATGATGTTTATGTGTGGATTGCCTTGAACTCTAAAAAATGTGTTTGCAGATTCTTTTAACATTTGCTCATAAAAGGGGAATACCACTGAACAAAGAATGCATTATACTAATTGACACACAAAATCATCTGAATTGAATCATTCTTCATTCTTAGTGGTATCCCCCTTTAAGCATCATGTTTAAAGATTGATGCTGTTCACTGAATATTCTGCGGGATGTCAATTTATGCATGTGAGTCATCATTAACCAACAACTTATCACACCTTTTGTTTTCTTCACATTGCTCCAGTCAAAGCATGGGAACTGTTCACTCCTGGTTGATTTCATGGTGTCCTCTGGTTTTTTTATGAATGTATAATTTACATGCACTGAACAAATCTTCAGGGTGTTTCTGCGTATGTCTGCATGCGTCGGATCCTCTTTAGGGACTTCACTTTCTGTAAGTTGCAAGTTTCTTCCTCGCTGTTTACCGGTTTCCACTTTGGTTGTTTGTGTGTCTCAGTCTTGTTCCATGTGGGTTGAATGTGGATATCAACATATGAGGAGAATGTGTGTGTGTGTTTGTGTGTGTTTGTGTGTGCCGTGCTTCTTCTGTAGTATGATACCTCTAATGTTTCTGCAGGTGCTGGAACCATTTTGTCCCATGTTCCCTGAGCAGGAAAACGATGAACCAGAGGAACTGGAAGGCAGTCATCCTACCTGCAGAATCGCTGTGATAACCTCACAACTTGAGCTAAACTCTAACTCCCTTCCCTCTGATGCTTCCAAAGACCAACCTTACCTCATCCCTCCCACACAGACTAACCCTCCCCATGCTCATGCCCCTCTGACTACCATTGCTTCTTCTTTTCTTTCAGAACCTGCGCCTGCTCTTTCTCCCCCTTCTCCTTCTCTATCAGACTCTTCTTCTGCCACTGAGCAGTGCTTAGTGTCCATCCCTCCACTTTCTAACAGTCCTTCAGACCCTCAGGCAGCATTTTCAGCCGTAGATGATTCATGCATTCCTCCACATACCCCGTCAGACCCACCCAGCTCTAGCACTTGTGCAGATGTGATCGATGCGCCTCTTTCTGAATCCCCGTTTGACGAGTCTGAGTTTGCTCAGATGGAGAATTCTGCTGTAAAGATAGTAACATCGTATGGCTCTTCACTGAAAGAGGAAGTTTGTAGTTTACAAGTGCCAAACAGCTCTGCTGATTCAGTTGCATAGAGTTTATGATGCTCAGTATTACAGATTTTATCGAAAGAGCCTCTGCACAAACAAGCTGTGGTTTTAAAGGGACTTATAAATGAAAGACTATTTTAAAAACTCAAAAATCATTCCTGATAACACTGTGACCCAACATCCACACTAATGTGGTGTGGTGTCCTGCACGTGAAGTTAAATTTTTTCCTGTAAATGTAAAATTCAGGATTCAGGGAAGACTGGAACTAATGTTTAATAAGTCATCATAGAGAAGTCCGCCTTTTCCTCCATGAAAGGACTCCATAAAAGACGGACAGGCTTTAAAGCAGCTTAACTGGTATAGCAGCTGAGAAGAAGTCAAAACCTTTTCCTTCAAGTGGTATTTCTCTTTCCAGAAGCACATGAAAGCAGGAGCTGGATGCAGCAAGTCCGGACAAGTTCAGTGGATACTTCCAAAAGACGTTCAGGAAATGTAGGAAAAAGGAAGTTTACAGGAATGTGAGCTGCTCAGAAGGCAAGTTAAGGCAACAGACGTGAGTAAAGAAGATCATAGATAACTGGTCTTTATCGTCTTTACATACACTCCTGGAAGACATCATCTGCTAATGGTGTTAATAACAGTGCCATAATAGTTAATCTGTATACCGTTGAGTAAAAAATATCCTCTCACAGCTTTGCATGATGAGTCCAAACCGACCTGCTTTTCATCCAGCTTCCCTCAACATCAACCCTTCAGTCTTCCTCCATTCCCTCTCCCAGCTTACGGTACATTTGGTCAAGTGCTGTGGCATGAACTCGCTAACCCCGGTTCCTCGAGCTAACAAGTTTTCTTTGTGTTCCCAAAGTTTCCATGGTTACCTAATTTCTGCCACATTAACTGCTCTTTCTTCCTCCTTGGCTCGGGCTTTTCAGTCACTGCAGCTCTTCAGTCTGGATACCGTGCACATATTCCTCTCTCCCTCAATCATAATCCCTTCAAGGAACTGTCAATTACTCATCAGCAGCAGATGGAGCAGCAAGGGGGACCAAATGTGTAAATATGGAGTACTCTGCTCAGCTCCAGTACTCTGCTGAAAAATTGCTGCTCACACAGTCCAAAAAATGTCTTAATGTTCTCTTATCACTGGCAGTGGAGGGTTTTTATCTGCACGACTAAGAACTGGAGTTATTTTTATGTTCCCCTCCTTGCATCTCTCAACGCTATGCTGAAGTGTTCTGATATAAATTATATATGTTTGAATCTATGGCTGTAGGGATTGCAGTACGTTGTTGAATAATTGAAAAACTCTCTCTACATATACGTTTGTCTCTGGGTACAAAGGCTGCAGTCTGATGTATTTGTGATTGAAATGAAAGATACATGTGTGATGCTGTCCGTGCCAAACACTTGCTTTGTTTTATTTGTTGTTCTCATGTATCATTGGCCACACTCACTCATGTAACATCTTCATTTTGTCATGTGTTCCATTCCCACCCCTCGTAATCCCAACACCCCAAACATGTTTGTTTAACTTCATACATAACTCCAGATTCTCAGTCTTTGTTTACACTAATTTACATTGATTTTATGATTCATGATTTTTATTCATTTGTTTTTGTCTTTTATGTTGTCTTTAAACCAAACTGTGCTTCCACCAAGTGTTTTAACTCCATTAAAGTTGACCAGTTCTATGTGATTGTGTGTCCATGTGATTTGCTGTAAGTGCTTTCTCGTGCTCATGTTTAACCATCCATCAACCGTTTTTTATACAGTGCCAAATCACAACAAATGTTATGTCAAGACCAACAAAGACCCAACATCAAGACAGGATCAAATCCAGTCCCATTTTACAGACAGGACTCAGTCTGACCTCGTCTCTTAATCCACCATGAGCAGAGCACTTTGCAGCATTTAGCAAGTTACAGTGGCAAGGACAAACTTCCTTTAACAGGCAGAAACCTCGAGCTGGACCAGACTCAAATTAGACTCACGTGTTGGAGAGAGGGATAGAGGGAGATGAAGAGAGAGAGAGATGATAGTGGTGAGACGGATAGTAGTAGTTATAGCATCTAGAGTCTGGCACATCTACAGCAGCAGGCTGTCTACGGCAGAGATCCAGAGGAACCTACGAGACAAGGGAGCTCAGGGACTCCAGAAAGGTCTATGGTTAGTAACTTTAAAGGGACAGGAAGAGTTAGAGTAAGTGACAGGCAGACAGAGGAGCGAGAGGGAAAGACAGGATCCCAGTGTGTCAGTTCCCCTGGCAGTCTAACCCGTAGCATTTAGCAAGTTACAGTGGCAAGACAAACTTCCTTTAACAGGCAGAAACCTCGAGCAGGACCAGATCTGCTGAGACCGAGTAGGAGAGAGGGATAGTGGTGAGACAGATGTAACTATTAACACCGCTTAGTTAACCTGTGGTCGGGTCTTGAATCTTTCTACTGCTTCACATTCTGTTGTCTCATGACTTACTCTTCCTCACCACACTCTAGGTCTGCCGTAGTTCTCGCTCAGGCGTCATGACTCCGTTGTGGGTGTTTAATGTCAGATAGAGTAGGTGTTCGCTCACCATTTAGATTGCTCTTACATTTATCTGAACTACACTTGGCTTTTTAACTCTATAATAATAGATGTGTTCACATGTGCGGGTTGAATATAGATGTAGTGGTTCCTCGATAATGTCATTATACACTCACTAAAGGTGATCCAACTGCTTGTGATTGTATAGTGTGTGCCAGTGCATGAGAAACAGAGTGTGGTTTTGAATGTTTCTAAATGTAATTACATCATCATGTAATTACATCGTCTTATTTCTCTTCACCTTCTGAATGCATTTTTAAAACTCAAAACTTACCTGTTCAGAAAAGCCCACAACACGTGACCTCTACTCCCCCCCCACCTCTGTTTTTTTGTATTTTATTTATTTTATTCTTTTATTTTTCTTACTTTATGTAAAGCGTCTTTGAGTACTTAGAAAATTGCTATATAAATCCTAACAATAATAATAATAATTATTATTATTATTATTGTTGTTGTTGTTATTATTATTGTTATTTATGCTAAGATAACAGAAATAATGTGCCTATTTTTAAGCTGGCAATTTTAATAATTAGTTGTATCTTTTTATTTTTGAAGATGGAGAAAAATACACCTTTATAAAGTTAATAGTTGGGGTTATGTATCTGTTTGATTGAGAAAATAAGCTACTAATAAGCAAACCTTATTTTGATGCTGCAGCAATGGTAGTTCAACTTAAAAACATGGATGGGGAAATCAGTTATTCCAGGGACTCTCTGTATCTGATAATTATCCATCCATGTTTATTCTGAACCCCTATCCTTTCAGCTTTGACTCTTGAGTCATTTGTCTGTGTATACCTCTGTTCTACTCACAGGTCCTGGAGAACTACAACAAAGGGAAAACCGCTTTGCTCTCAGCAGCCAAGATCATGGTGAGCCCCACAGAAGTGGACTTGAACCCAGAGACCATTTTCATGGATGCATCAACGAATTCTCATCAGCCGACACCTACAACCCACCACCGCAGGAACAGTAGTGTTCGGTTAGTACACCAGGCACCATTGTGGGTGTTTTAAAAGAATATATTCAACAGTTTTTGATCCTCTTTATAGTCAGTTTATCCTCTGACTCTCTTACCAAACTGTAAGGCTAATCATGGGGAGATATTTCATTTTAGTATAACTATCTAGCCGGCTCTAAAACAATACTACTGCTACTAACTGCTGCTTTATTGTTTTCTCAAAATCATCGTTTCTGTCTGTTCTGTTTGGTTTAAAAAAAAAAAGACAAAAACCATTATTACGGTAAGCAAAGCATGCTAATACTAATTTTGCATAATATGCTCCCTTCTCTCAATGCACGCATGCACGCTGTCTGACCACAGACCACTTCCAACGTATGGTAGTATTCAGTTCCCCCCTCGCCCTCTCTGGTTTAGCCCCTGTCCAAAGTCAGTGTGAACTTCCTGCGAGTTGGTTGAATTGAGATGTTACATCTCCTGTAGAGGCTAAAACAGGAGTGTATTTGCACTAGGACACACCCTCAGAACTCCCAGTCTCCTGTTCTTTACTTTTCTTTCTTCTTTGTAGTGTTTTTCTGGTCTTAACCTTCAGTGTGTAGAGTCTAGATTTGATTATAGTACTAACACTTCCCCGTTTTTCCCTACTTAAACCTCTAAGATGTTTTTTTACCCATTTTTCATGTCTTGTCCTGTGTTTTGATCCCCCCCTCCCTTCCTTTCCCTTTCGCTATTCTCCAACCCGTTCTTCTCCTCTCCTCTAGTTCATGTGCTCAGTCTGAAATATCTCTGGATGGTTTCTCTGAGTGCCCTCCTCCTCCAGTGCCTGTTGTACTGCGTGGAGCACGGGAACGCCTGACAGTGGAGCTTAGGGACCGCAAAGCGCCGCTGGCTGTCATGGAAAGTCTCTCAGATGCAGAATCCCTCTATAGTCTGGATTCCCGGCGCTCCTCAGCTGCGCTAAGGGGCTCGCCAATGCTGAGTAGCCTCCCTTTCCCCTTGGATGCCCCAATCCCAGAGGAGAACCCGTCCCTCAGTTCTCGCACTGAACTACTAGCTGCTGACTGCCTGGCAACGCCAGAGCACCTAGGCGAGGTTGGGCCTTTCTTTACCCCACTGGAATCTACCCCAGATTATCCCATGCGGCTGTCACCTGCTACCCCACGCTACAGCGGTCACCATTCCCCAGCTCTGCCAAACCAGAGCGTCTCAGCTCAGCCTTTACAGCCAGAGGTTAACGCCAATCCAAAATTGCTTCCTGATGGAGATCACCAAGAGATGCCTGGGGTCTACAGCCCGGGGAGCACTCCAATCGCTCCCCTCAGCCCAGAGATTAGCTCAAGACAAATGGATAGAGAAAACGATGACTGGGTGATGGACACGGTTGAGAAACAGTTTGGTGCAGAGACGGGACCAGCAGCTTCGACTCCTCCAGCCCAGCTATCGAATGGAAACCCCAGCCAGGCAGTGCTGGAGTTCGCTCAGTACTTAGACTCTCTTTTCAGATTGGACGGCAGCAGCTCTCCTCCTCTGGACCTGTCTGATGGGGAGTCAGAGTCAGGACGGGGCTCATTCGGGCACGGGGAGTGTCTGGGAGATGGACAGCAGCTGGATGACAAACAACTTCTTGCCCGAGCAACACTGGAGCCTAACCTCGTCCCCAAGCCCCCACGCACTTTTGCTGAATCTGCTGACCCTTCCTCGGGCATCTCCTTGTCACCTTCCTTCCCTCTCTCATCGTCAGAGGAGCTCAATGACCTCTCGCCGGGCGAGGGTATCCTGCCAGCCATACACTCCCTACGAACATCTACCCCCTGCCACTGTCCTGAGGAAAACACGCTATCCTCTATGGTGTAGTGTGCTCGCAGGACTCCAGTGTCCTTTGCTGTCTGGATCGATAGGTGCAGTGATTCAAATGTAAAAACATATCACAGTATATGCATGCGATGGAATGCAGTCACTCATCAGAGATCCAACGGCAGAACTCAACTGACCAACTCACGAACTATCTCCCATCTTCAGGTCCCTCCTTTGAACGCTGTTTATAGCATTTTCACACTATTGCAATGACTAAGAAAAAGAAGAAGATACCTCTCTCTGCATGCCAGGGGGCTGTACTGCTTAAGGGTGAATATAAATAACTGTAGCTCTACAATGCCATTCCAAAACTACGTCTCTCACCCACATTGAGACACATCAGCAGCATCACATCACAAAAATCAAAGGGGAGAATAGATACGTGAGCAGGGATTTCAAACATTCAAGAAGAGGTTAGCATAGGCACATCATCTGGATCGATGCACCCTCAAACTTCCTGCACCCTCAGCAGCTCCAGCTTTTATTTGAGTTCATTTTTTTAAAATCAGGAATGTGAGGATCGACGTACTCGTCAATCATGAGAATGAGAAGATATAATGAAATGTTCCTCAGGTCTCTAAAGAAATGACTTTGAGAGAGAGTAAGTGTGTTACATTGGTGAGAATTCATGTGTCTTAAAAAATGTAGTGATTGTGACAAAGTTATACAGACGCCTATGGATGTTTTTGAGTCTTTGGTTACTCTTTATAGTGCATGAAGACGTTTTTTTTCCCTTTATTTTTAAAGAGAAGCCACTTAGATTGACATTTGGATACTCTTGCACACATCATTTTGCTCAATTCTCCCCCACCCTTTGCCAAAAAATTAATACATTGTATTGCCAAATGTATTTATGAGATGTAATTTTGTATATGTATATGGATATTGCTTTATATAAACCCAAGCTACGGTCATTATTTCCTTCCCTAGCCATTCTGTTGGTTCCCATATAGACTGTTACACAGCAGCACCACGGAAAAGATGCCATGCTGACCTTAAAACACTGCCATGGCTTTCATTTTCACACACACAACCTCCAAACCAATAATGAACTTGCTAGCAGTTGTTCTAGTATCATAACTACTGTTCTTTTCTCTTTGAAGAGCTCTTAGCAATGTGCTCGGGTCAGGGTCTGCATGCGTTATGCACTTCAGAGTAGCATGGCCGGTATAGAACAAGTTTTGTCATTACATCACAGTAAATAAGCTCTAAACTTAACCAGAATTTTAAATATGTGTGAACTTTTCAGAGGCCTATTAAAAAGGCCCATGTCAGCGGTTGGGACCAAACTGCGTCCTTGGATATCATCTCTCTTGTTCTCAAGGTGCTCTCAGTCATCATGGACGTGGTCAAGGTGTTTCTTCCCTTTAATGTGGTTTATCTCAAATATCATTGAGGTTGAACTGAATGAATAAATGGACTGGAACATCATGTATGCCAATTCCTCACACAATACTCGGCAAAAACAATCTTCCATATCACTCTGGGTGTAACAGGTGGCTCACAATTTGCATTATTTATTACCGTTAATGTTGTTATCACTTTTATTGCTATATTTGATGGTATTATTATCCTTATTGCTCTTGCAACAGATTGGTTTGATGTCAGTGGTTTTTATCTGAGTTTTTGGGACAGTGTGGAGAACTTTTTAGACTTTCCCAAATGTAAGGAGTTATATATTTCAGCTTTTTTTTTCTGTCCAAGTGGCACAAGTATTTGACATTCTTCCATGGCATGGTGACAATATGTTCTTTTACAAATGTGTCATATTGGTGAGACAGGCTGCAGAGTGACAGCCTGCTCACAGCAACCTTTGGTTCAACGCCACCATCAAGCCTGGAGTCACCATAGTGATCTGCATGGTCTTTGTATTTGGAGGAAGATTTGCTGTGGTAACTCAGAGCAAACTGTTCCAGCCAGTTTACAGTCTGCCACTACTCAAGTCACGCTGCCAGTCCTCGTAGTTCCTCAAGATAAACCATGAATGGGCCAGCAATTTTCTACATTTCCAGTAGCTTTGCTTGCAGCAGGTCATACACTAAGAACTGCAGAGTAATATTTTCCACCATAATGTGTACAGCACCATCTTCTATGTGTAATTATTTATGCAGATGTCAAAAAAGGTGAATTCCAATAGCGTCATGTAGAACTATATAACAATAAGGAGATAATGACTATAATAAAAGATATCAGTATTGCCATATAGAGAAAAAATCCATCTTAAAGTTATTTATTCAAACTATTGGCGGATTTATAAATTGGTCTATATTGAAAGAGGAATAATTCAATGATGTCTTGTCCATGTTTACCTGGTTTGCTTCCCTTCCTCTCCTGCCCCACAATGCGAATGTATTTAGTCCCTCCCCCACACTGCCCTGCCTGTAATTGAATAAACTGCAAACTATGAAAGTAAATATAAAACTTCTGCCTTTTTTTCTTACAGCTTGTATTACCAAGAGCAATTTGACTTCTCTTTATTTATATCATCCAAAAAATGTTAGTTTATGATCCAAGTTTTTTGGTTCTGCTTGTTTTCCTCTCAGCTACTAAGTGTTAAGACACAGTTTTGCTTTGTTATAAAGAAGTATTATTTCTGAGTGTGTGTGGTTGATTAAAATATCTCCTAAATGAATGAACTACTCAGATTAGATTAACATCCCTGACTATTTGTAAAAGCAAATATTTTAAAGTTAATAACAAAGATTCCAACTACCACAAATGCACAAAGGATCTTACTCAAAGGGTACATTTCGCCAATAAATCCCTCCTGGATAAGTTTGGGTTTTAGCATTGATGTAAATAATGTGTCATCACTTTTATAACTGCAGTGAGAGTAAAGATGGGATGAGTGGTTCTGAGCTGTGTTTAAGCCAAAGTGTAGGTGCAGTGTATTATGAGTATGCAGTAGGTCTGGCAAGAGATGAAAATCTACTGTCAAGCACTGTGGAGGTTTCACAGGTCAAATGACTTCATGTAGATCAGAGGTGTCGAAGAACAACATGGACCCGTATTACGAAGTAGAATAAGTCACTTTTGAGTTAACTGCTCTGGCGATAACTTTGTATATACACCTGATAATCATTCTCTATTAGATATTCTTGGCATATTTGATTATCTGTCCTTGAGTCAGAGCAAACTGAGACTTTGGGGAAAGGATAAGACGAAAATAACAGGAGAAAAGTTTTTTTTATTAAATTGTTTGAATCTTTTATTTTACTAGTTTGGGTTATTGAGTTCCTACTTTATACTTTTGATTTATTGATAAACCTCTTTTGTGTATATTCAATTTTTTTAATTTCCATTTCTTGCTTGTTGCTATTAGTTAAAGGAACATCCCCTTTCTTCTATTTAGTTGATTTTCCCACACCTGATGTTGTGACATTGATTAGGTGATGACCAGTGGTGGACAGTAACAAAGTAAATTTACTAATGCACATTTTTTTTGAGTATCTGTACTTTACTTGAGTATTATTTTTTGGGTAACATTACTTTTTCTCCACTACATTTGAAAGACAAAAATCACACTTTTGACTGTACTACATTTCTATCAATGCTCTAGTTACTCTACTTTTGCTATGAAGTCAACTGATTCCTTTTCTGAAATCAGATCCTAAAGACCAAAAACTGTTGGTGTACTTGTGTTTGGTTTGTCTAAATGGTGTAGCCGTACACTCATCTTTTCTTCTTTTTTTCAACTTTATTTTAGATGTATATAACAAATGATAGGTACATTCAGAAGGAGCATCATACATAAACAATAATTAAGGACACAGAAACAATACAGCTTCAGTTAGTAATTTAAGGTAAATGAGAAAATTATACATAAGAAGATAAATAATAAAACAAGTTGAGTAAGGAGAGGGAATACTTTTACAGTCCAATGGGGAATTATTTTAGGGAATTGTATATTTTAAGTGCTCTTGGTCCTTTCATTATTTTCAATGATTTTAGGTATATTTGGAATTTGGAAAAACAAATTTGGGGGGAGATTTCATAGATGTGTTTTTATAAATAAAGAATTGTGAGAGGCACAGGATTATGTTACAGCAGATTTCATCACTTTTACTTTTTAATATCAAACCGAAAGTTATGTCATTTATTGAAAAGGTAATTGAAGTGGATTTAATTTTTACTTTCAAACATGCATGGATATCAGTCCAGAAGGTTTTCACAGTTTGGCATGAGAAGAAAATAGGTTCGTCAACTCAACTTCGTTTTCACAAAGGGGGCCTAAAATTTTCTTCAAATTTAAAGCGTGCACAGAGTAATTCTTTAGAAGGATAAATATTGTTCATAATTTTAAAGTGTGTATCTTTTTCTTTGGGTGGTATAGGGAATGTGAGAGTCATCGTTCTTAATTTTTCCGTTGATTTTTTTGTCAAATTTGTGTAAAATATAATTCCTGTTCTGTATACCTTGGAGTAGTTTTTCATTAATATTATTTCTTATCAATTTATTATTATTTATTTTTTTATCTAGGACTGACAATCCTTGAATGGACAATGAAGGTAGTTGTGGAGTTATTCTTTGGTGTGTCATTATATTTTTTGTTAGGGAATACAAATTGTTGGGGAAGAAGTGCTTTGTAGAGTTTCCTGTATAAGAAGTGATGCATATCTAAAACATGTCAGTATACCTCCACCACCACCAGAGGGCAGCACCTCTACGCCATGAAAACACATCCCGGAAGTGACGCATAATGACTTCCGAGAACCACTGAATGATTTCTAGGAGCAGCTAATGCTAGCTTGATGCTGAAGGTTTTGCATCTAAACTGCATTCAGAGGTGTAGCTCTGTTTTCAAGTCGCTGCCATGAATTAAGCTTGAACTATTGAAGCCCATTCCCTTTAACGTCTCGGTAAGTCTCTACTTCTTATGTGAGTTAATCCACTAAGGTGTTTATATGAGTTTTATTAGTGTCAGCGGACGTTAGTCAAATCATAATAGCATCGCTTGTATGTTTACACAGCTGTTTTGGCTAGCTGCTGCGTTAGCCGAGTTAGTTTTCAGGTTATTTCAATAAAATTAGAAACTCTCATAGATTTACTGGAAAGGTAATTCAAACATATACATTTAATGGAAGTATTTCTGTATTCTACATGTCGTGTTGTGGTAATTGTGAAATCTGGGCGGTTGAAGTTCACCAAGTCAGCGCTGGAGTGTATTTGACATCGACATTAGGAAGTTATCATTTTAAAGTCGATATCTGTCACTGACTATGCTCTACTTTACTCACATATATACAAATATAGATATATATCTGTCCACATATGTCACATAAAACAGGGTTGCCAACTTTAAGTGTCTGGCTGAAGTGAGTTTAACATAAGAATGATCAGTGGTGTATTCAGGCTGTTTGAGGGGCAGGGGGCAAAGAAAATATAAGAATCAAGAATCAAGAAAGCTTCATTGCCAAGTGAGCTTGCACACACAAGGAATTTGACGTGTTGAATGGAACACTGGACAAGACAGTAAGGACACAACAAGACAGCAAGGACAATAAATATATACCTAAAAACTAACCTTAACAATTCTGAATAAAAATAAAAATACTGTCTGTACAAAGAAAGATAAATAAGTACTTTTAAGATCTAAACAAATGAGTTAGCCTAAGCCAGAGTGCATGAATATAATAATAAAATATGTTATAGAATAAAGTACAGTATTGCACATGGTTGTTGAGATATTGCACCGTAAATCAAAGTATTGCACATGCATGTGATCCGTCACAGGAGTCTTTAGTGGTTTACAGTGTGATTGTTCATGAGGGATACGGCCTGAGGGAATAAGCTGCTCCTGTGCCGGGATGTTCTGGTGCTCAGAGTTCTGAAGCGCCGGCCGGAGGGCAGCAGGTCAAAGAGATGATGACCTGGGTGAGAGGGGTCTGGGAGGATTTTACCTGCCCTTTTCCTCATCCTGGAGGAGTACAGGTCCTGGAGGGAGGGCAGCAGGGCGCCGATGATCCTCTCTGCAGTCCTGACTGTCCGTTGCAGTCTCCTCATGTCTGATTTGGTAGCAGAACCTAACCAGACAGTGAGGGATGAGCTCAGGACAGACTCAATGACTGCAGAGTCGAAATGTTTGAGCAGCTCCTGTGGCAGGTTGAACTTCTTCAGCTGGCAGAGGAAATACAGTCTCTCTAACAGCACTTCTTTTCAAACCTGATACTCAAAGTTTACTAACATTTTGAGCATCTTACACTTAATTCCCTGCATTCTGGTGAATATTTATGTGAGCATTTGTGCTGGAAATGAAATTATTTAAAAGGAAAACACAAAATTATTGATACATAAATAACAAAAAAAATTGAATCCAAATCCCTGAAAAAAGCTTACATTCTAGTAAAATTGGATCTGTTATTTCTCATGAGGTGTCTTTAAAACTGAGTTGTTCAATTTAAATCATAGGGGGAAATAACAGATGAAACACTTTCTGAGGTGTTAAACTGAACTCCAAAATCTGTCGCAGTCAGGAGTCCCAATCATTCAGGTAGAGATAACAGTGATAGCTTAGATAAAATAAGGGATGTTTTGCAGCCTTTTCGTTTTACTACAGTAGCTAGGCTACAGCAAATTAATTGTGTGGACATTGTACGGCCAACATTTGGCAGCTAAGTGTTTTCTTTCATGTTACTCTGAATGAGTTAACGTCATGTATCAATCAAACCACCTTAAATGTCAAAGCGATAACTGAGGCTTGTGTTCGCTTTTGATAGTTTCATGTTCATTGTCTCTGAGAGAAGTTAATCAGAGTCAAAGTAGAGCAGAATAGAATCATATGTTTAAGCAGCATACCGATCAACAGAGTTTTCATGGTGAAGTGTTTTTGCATGAGGTTTGTCTTGGCAGAGTGAGAGAGTGAGACTGAAGGTGAAATCGTGAGAGTTGGCAACCCTGCATAAAACGATCTTACCTACCCCATCTTGCAATTATTTGAATGTGTGATGTGACATTAATGCAGTATCTGGCTGTCATTGAACATACTTTGTCTTTACAGTGCCTGGTTGGAGAGAGTGAGAGGTATCAGGCATGTATGCCTCCGGGAAATACAGCTCGCGGGGGCCTGCTCTTATCCCTCGGATGAAAACCAAGCACCGTATTTATTACATCACCCTCTTCTCTGTGGTGCTGCTTGGACTCATTGCCACCGGGATGTTTCAGTTCTGGCCTCACTCCATCGAGTCTGCAGCCGACTGGACCCTTGACAAACGCAGCGTCCACGACGCCCCTCTGGTCCACCTGCCTGTCTCCAGTCCCATTCCTGAGAGGGGGGACCTCAGCTGCCGCATGCACACATGTTTTGATGTGTACAGATGTGGCTACAATCCTAAAAACAGAATCAAGGTAACTCCTGCAACCCACGAAATAAGCTTTTACCTTTATTTGTGTGCTGTGTCCCTGACTGAAATTCTGATCTGTTGTATCTGTAGGTCTACATCTACCCTCTGCAGAAGTTTGTGGATGAATTAGGAGTTCCCATCAGCAGCACCGGACTGTCTCGGGAATACAATGACCTGCTCAGCGCAATCTCTGACAGTGACTTTTACACAGATGATGTCACCAGGGCTTGTCTTTTTATCCCTTCCATTGATGTGCTGAATCAGAACTCCCTGCGAATCAGAGAGACTGCTCAGGCTCTATCAATGCTACCCAGGTAATATTTACACTAGACTAATCATTGATGGATTTATTCTCAGTTTAGCTGTTTTTGAGTTTGCTCTAAAGACTGATCATTCGTTGTGGATCTCTTTTTCATAAATTGAACTTCCATCTTTGTTGTTATCATTGTTATTTTGAGTAAAATCTAACATTTTTATACTGAAAAAGATTAGTTAGACTAATGTAAGTACAAGTAAATGTTGTATAATGGAACACATTCAGGGTTGCAGGAATTATTTTTTTAATGTCAGATATTAATCATTAAGTGCTATAATGGCCTCATAAAATGAAACAGTCAGAGGTGACCCTAAATGACACATCTATTCTGTCCAATACAAAAAAATCTGATTTTATTAAGCAAACTGTTGCTTCATATTTTGACTTTCATACTTTAACTTGATTTTTTTGATGTTGTGGTTGTTGTTTAATATGACTTATTATCACCCCAGTTCTAATCTTTTGTTTGTTTTGCACAGATGGGACAAAGGGATGAATCACCTCCTCTTTAACATGTTACCCGGGGGCCCTCCGGACTACAACACTGCCTTGGATGTTCCCAGAGACAGGTAGCTTCACTACAGGCCTGAAACAGATTCAAAATCTAAGAACGCATGCATTCATTTCTCAGTCATAGTGAAACCCAATAGTTCTCTTTCATTACATGTTGAAATCACATGGCTGGTTCCTAGTAGTAGCAGTATTTGTTGTAGTATGAATGTTTAGATTAAATCCAAGAGTATAAAACCCATCTTGTTTATGTATACTGTGTTTCCAGGGAAAAAAATATTGTCACGCTAGAATTCATTATGCAGCTGTAAGGGGCATGTAACAGAACTGCAGTCACTCACGTGTGTGAAGAATAAACATTCAATGAAAAGAATCAGTTTTTTTCTTGCAGTTTGCAGAAAACATATTTCTCTGTAGATATTTCATATCTGGTCATATATGCCAGCGAGGACTCTCTGTGTCTTAATATGTCCTTTAAGCTCTATTGATGAATGAGGAAGGAAGAGGTTAGGTTTATGAACATTAAGCAGCCTTGGGACAATGAACACTATCTTTAGCTGCAAGGAATTTCCTGGGCTCAGCCAGCTGGAGTTCATTTTATATGGAGCCTTATCAGAAACAGGTGTGTGTGACTGTCAGTGTGTTTCCACTTTATATACACATTGCCTGAGAGTGCAGCAGAATCCAAAAAAAGAATCATCACCTGGATAAAAATAAGGGATCTCTCAGCCACGCGTCGCGTTACTTCATGCCTCACGTGAGCATTGTTGGTAGTAAAAGTGAGCATTGGAAGCAAATGAATGACTTTGTGTATTTAAGTGTGTTCTTGTTGAAATCCCTAGTGTGCTGCTGTAGCATTGTAACATCCGAGTCCATTCGTTTCAGAGCGCTACTGGCTGGAGGCGGTTTCTCTACATGGACCTACAGACAAGGTTATGATGTCAGCATCCCGGTTTACAGCCCCCTCTCTGCAGATGTTGAGCTGCCTGAGCGACAGCCTGGGTGAGCTCATTATTTAACCAAATTACACCAATTTATCAATCAACAGCTCCTGAGGGAATTATCATCCAAGAGAGCATAATGATGTTTTGTTATTATAACATACATCAAAATGAGGTTGATTTAAGTCAGTCAGGTGATTAAGGAGCTATTTATTGTCAACAGCTTAAAGTATAACTCGGTTACCTATCTCTTTTCACCCAGGCCAAGGCGCTACTTCATCTTATCTTCTCAAACTGCCATCCATCGAGAGTACCGTGCTGAGCTTGAGCGCTTGAAAGAAGAAAACGGAGAGGCGTTGCTCCTGTTGGACAAGTGTAGCAACCTCTCCCAGGGTGCTGCCTCTGCACGAAAGCGCTGCTACAAAGGGCAGGTGTATGACTACCCTCAGATCCTGCAGGTGGGTAAAACAAATGCATGAAAGATTGTTGAAGAAGCATAGAAAATGTACACACAGAGCCAAGTTTTAGTGTATCTGTTAAATGGCAAAATCACATAATTATTGTCACTTTTGTTTTTATGTATTTACTTTGGGCTGAGGTTAATTTGCTCTTTTTCTGCAGTGCTTAATCAGTCTAGACATTTTAAAGTTTAGTCTTACATTTAGTAGAGCCATACCTCCCCTGTCCCCTCTGTGACCACATTTTCTTGGTCTCTTCTTGTCCTAGAGAAAGTCCTGATGAATTTTGACATGTGACCTGACTTAAGGCATAGCGTCCAACTTGTGCCAATTTTTCTCATATTCCAACAATTAAGATTATGCGTCAGTGCAAGTAAGGATCTGGACGTGTCTGCCTTCACTGCCAAGATATCACAGAATCCCATCATTAACAGTCTGCACCCTCTCTGTCTTTTTTTTTTAGGAGTCTTCATTCTGTGTGGTTTTGCGAGGGGCACGTTTAGGTCAGGCTGCACTCAGTGACGTCCTACAGGCCGGCTGTGTCCCCGTCGTCCTTGCTGACTCCTACATTCTGCCATTCTCTGAAGTCCTAGACTGGAAAAGGTTTGTCTATGTCACTACACAGCTGGAAACACATGTCAGTGTTTGGGCAGGTTGCCATTTTCAGGTCATGTATTCAATGTTTCTATTTCTGCATAGGGCATCTGTGGTGATTCCAGAGGAGAAGCTCTCCGAGATGTACACCATCCTCAAGAGTATTCCTCACAGACAAGTGGAAGAGATGCAGAGACAGGTAAAAGTCACTATTTATAACTGAAGAGAAACGATCCGTCGGGGCAGTTTATGTAGTTTACTTCACGTTAAGGTTATGAAAAGTCAGATTGACAGTTTGTCAGAGACGCTGTCAGTGAGGTTAAAGGACTTGCATTTCATGTCTGAGATGTGCATATGCCATAACAAACTAACCTGCCAATTATTCAAGTCTTAAGAAGCCAAGACAAATTTACTTAGAGGTGCCATAGACAGAAGTTTGGATATCACCTTCACTTTTCGTAAGTTAGAGTTTCCTTTTTCGCTCAGTCTCGATTTTAAAAAGCTTTCAGAAGACTCAACTGTGTTGATTTTAGCTTCAGTGAAGACAGCGCTCTCTCTTTTTCCATGTGATATCTTCATGAAGCCACAATAAACAAAGGTGAAGGCATCTATGAGAGAAGTGCACCAGCTCAGCTGCTACTCATTCCCTTGTATCAACTCCAGTCCATTTACTAATTACACTGGCCAAACAGACAGTTTTGGCCAAGGCCTCAGAGAAAGACTCAGGGTTGAATTTCACCAGAGAAGCTCAAAAACCCGGCTTGGGGTGTGGTTAGTGGGGGTACTTTGCTCTGTATAGCTCACAGCTAACATGTTAGCATAGATTTGATATTGTATATGCAGGTCACGGTACTCTTCTGCTCGCTCATATGGTTTGAATTGTTGGAAGCAGAGTTACGTCTGAGTCATTTCTTTACATAAGTTATTTTATCATGAAGTCAGTAAAACTTTGGGTTAGAACAGATATTTTTGTCCTGCTGCATGTCAAAGGTCACTCTCAGTACCAACACTAAAGCACCAAAGTCTTCCTAGCTAACTTTTGATTCATTATCCTAATTGATATTCAAAGACTTCTACTGTTAATCTTAAATGTACCTTCAAATGCTTTGTCTTAGTCACAGAATCGCTCACTTTCCTGTCTGATGTGCAGATAAATGAACATTTTCTTCCCCTTTATTGGACCCAAGAGCGGTATTTAGATCCGTATTTATTCATGTTGTAGATTAGCGGAATCTTTGCGACTCCTTCTTGTTCTGTCACTTCCGGTTGTTTGTTTTTGATATGAAAGTAAAATAAAACTCCAGAGGTCCTTGTAGTGTATTCATAAAAGCCTGTTGAACATATATACTTTCAAATCATAGACTTCCATAATCATTTACATTGATCGGCTGAGGTCTCCAGCCTGCAAGTTGTTGTAATTATACAATGGTTGTGTAATATTATACAGAGAGAGTCATGTTCACTGAAGGAGCCACTTTGTGGATTAAGTTCTTCAAGATTATCGCTCGGCCCAAAATTTGCACTTGAGGGATTTGAAGAAGCAGAGTACATTAACTCTAATGTTCACCCACTGACTATCATTGTGCCCAAGTGGCTAAGATTTAAGGTCAATTAAATGATTATAATACTAATAATAATAAGTTTATTTATATAGCATCTTTCAGGAACAGAGGTGTTTACAAAGAAAAACCATAGACTGTATAAAATATGGACGTAGTATCCGTGATGTCACCCATCTGTTCCTGAGAGCTGTTTTGAAGCAAATCGACGGCAGCAGCCATATTGGTAATGCGGAACTCAACCAGGCAGAGTGTGACGTAGTGTGAGCCCCTTAGCCAATCGCTGTGTGTTTCCGACTGGGAGTCACGTCAGTCATGTCCTTATTTGGGCAAAACTCATAATCTTAATATCTTCTTAACCGTCACGTTAGAAAAAAATTCACCCCCAGTACAGTGTGTGCCATTAGAGAGATTAGCTTCATAGGGCCAAGCCGTTTTTTGAACCAGGCTGTAAACATGTTTATTAATGCTGCAAAGATCGTCTTTTTCCCATTCATATCTATGTAGTTTCCGGTGTTTCTGCAGCCAGCCTCAAGCGGATTCTCGATGTACTGCAGTTTATAGCACCTCCGCATTGGCTTCATCGTTTGAGACCGGAGTTTGCCGCTTGAGAAAAACACACAAACAAAGAATTCACTGATAGCAAAACGCAATGAAAACAAAATAGAAATGACACTAGAGCAAGGCAAGCTACAGTATACAACAGGAAGCATATGCTAGTCTAAAGAAATGGCTATTATTTTTCTTGTTTTTATTTTTAAAATTATTAGTATTATTATTATTTTTTTTTTATTGTGCAAGAAATGTGCTTTACAAGAAAGGGGTGACCAAGTGAATGTAGACAGAATAACAAATAAACAAAGCACGAATATGGAAAACATTAAAAAAAATTAAAAAAACAAACAAAGAAGCAATCATTAAAATAATAATAAGAGGAAAACAAAGGTAAAAACAAAACAAAAAAAGCAACAACAACAAAACCTAACAAACAAACAAAGAAAAACAATTTGTTTTATTGAAACAAATAGAGCAGAAATAACCTATAAAAGAGTATATAAGCTAGAAAGAGGGATAAAATAAATAAAATTAATAATAATAATAATAATAATAATAATAATAATAATAATAATAATAGTAGTAGTAGTAGTAGGAAAGTAAATAAATATATTATATCAATGATATTAATGAAACAGATATGTCTGAATGACAAGAAAAGAAATGGCTTTTAAGCTGTTTTTTAAAAGTGTCGACTGAGTCCACTGATCTTAAACTCAGTGACAGAGAGGTCCAAAGAGCTGGAGCTACAACAGCAAAAGCACCGTCTCCTCTAGTATGAATGGTAGGAGTCCCTGCTAGGAATGTGGGGCTGCAACAACTCCTCAATATAGACAGGTGCCTGTCCATGCAGGGCTTTGAAAGTACAATGAACATATGAATTCTGAAGTTGATGGGAAGCCAGTGTTAAGATGACAGAGTTGGTGTTATATGAGACCTTGTGGAAGATTTGGTAAGAAGTCTGGCTGCCCGGTTTTGAACTAATTCTAAAAGTTTTAGAGATGTTTCACCGTCAGAAGTGAAAAGTGAATTGCAATAATCTAAGTGGGAGGAAATACATGCATTTATGATCATTTCCATCTGAGCTGTGGATATGATGGGCCTAAGCTTAGCAATATTTCTTAGCTGGTAAAAACAGGAGTGAACTAGCTTGCTCACATGCTGGTCTGGACATAAAGATTGAAACCCTGAGTGTTAAATAAAAAAACAAGATTTAATTTACAACTGGCACAAAGTGATCAGGGGCAGATGTAAGTACAGTAAATATTATATAATAGCACACTAAAACACCTTGACGAAAGATATTCATAATCTGATGACAGTATCAGATATGCAGTATTATTAAGTGTCTTTTCAAGAAAGTAATAAAGTCAGTCTAGGTCAGCCAGAATGGAGTATTTGTAGCGTTGTAAGTTCTAACTTCTCATTGTTTGTTGTACTCCTACCGGCATCAAATCAGAGATGATCCTCGCCCACATTCCCACGTATATTGGAAAGAGTCATTTAAATTCTCTAATCATTTTTTTATGAGCTGAGATCCTAGTTTCTGATAAAATAAATTCAAGACTGCTTGGTTTCTCTGATACCCTCCTCCACTTTCACCAGCAGAGGGCTCAGCAGCCTTCGCTTTCACTCTTTGTTTACCCTCTGCTGTTTCCCCCGTCTGACTCCACTCAAAGGCTGCAACTGTCAGAGCAGTCACAGGCAGCGCAAACTTACCTCACAGGAAATGCTGTATGATTAAAAGCGTGTGTAATACTTCTCAGATGAAGGGTTTTATCAACATGATTCACTCCTTTCAAGAATCAGAGGTCTGATACCAGCAGTAAAAAGCTGATTCAAAGAGACTTTATTAATTATTTATCACCTGAAGAGAATGCAAACATTCTTTTTGTGTACAATATGTTTGAATGAGTTCCTCCAGCAGGGACTGTGACTTTGAGTGAGTTATTGGAGACCAGGTCAAATTGACAAACTGCTATTAAGCTTCCATCAGGTTACAGCAGACTTGGTTCAGGCAGCTGAACTCATTTTAAAATGTATGATTATGTAATGGCATTCAGGTCACATTATGAACAGCCTTATATTAAACATCTGCTCAAGCGAGACCACATGGTCCATGTTTGTTTACTGGCGTCAATAAGCCATACACTTGAATTATGACACATGCAATACAGAGCTGTATAGATGAGCTCAAGTCAAATTATGTCATTGAATTAGAAAATACAAGATGGGAGGAGGGCGTTCCTCTCTTCCTCTAACGTTGCTTTGGTATCAAGAATCAACCTGACGACCAGTTTCTTTTAGGTTTGTTGATTCTCACGATCAGTCTACTTTCTGCCTGCCTTGTCTTAGCTGTGGGCTTCTCTTCAGTCCAGTCTTATTTTCACATGCAGCTCCTAATCCAGAACTAAACAGTCAGCCAGGTGGAGGAGGGAGATGTCAGCAACTTATTTTGTCAGTCAAAAATGTATAACATCTTCGTAATCTAAAAAACGTAGAGTTTCAGAATTTGCAATACCAACCCAGCGTTAAAACCTGAAATCACTTAATCTTTATTTATATAGTGCCAAATTATAACAAACGTTATCTGAAGACTCTTTCCAAACAGAGCAGGTCTAGACCGTACTCTATGTTCTATTATTAACAAAGACCCAACATCAAGACAGGATAAGATCCAGTCCCATCTTACAGACAGGACTCAGTCTGATCTCATCTTAATCCACCATGAGCAGAGCACTTTGCAGCATTTAGCAAGTTACAGTGGCAAGGACAAACTTCCTTCAACAGGCAGAAACCTCCAGCAGAACCAGACTCATGTTAGACACACATCTGCTGACACTGTGTTGGAGAGAGGGATAGAGGGAGATGAAGAGAGAGAGAGATGATAGTGGTGAGATGGATAGTAGTAGTTGTAGCAGCTGGTGTCTACGGCAGCAACTCAGAGGAACCTACGAGGCAAGGGAGCTCAGGGACTCCAGAAAGGTCTATGGTTAACTTTAAAGGGACAGGAAGACTTAAGGTAAGTGACAGGCTGACAGAGGAGAGAGAGTGGATCCCAGTGTGTCAGTTCCCCCCTATAGCAGCATAACTAAGCCTGAGCCTGCTCTAACTATAAGCTTTATAAAAAGGAAAGTTTGAAGCCTTCTCTTAAAAGGTTGGAGAAAATAGCAGAAGGCACCAAGACTTTAAATCCGGTTGAAGCAGTGGTCTTCAGTAATTGGTCCTGTTAGTCAATTATTCCTCTACACTTGTGAGGACTGATTTACTTGGCAGAGCAGGTAATCACTTTGAACAATTTTGTGTTAAAAATGTTTGCAGAAATGTTTTGATCATAGTTAAAAGTAAAGTACTAATAAATCTAGAGCGAAAAAACATATTCACCCGGTGAGCAGCTCACACGGCCGTAACTCAGCTTCACTGCTGCTTTTGATTACGTCAGAAACTCTAATGATTGCCTGGTTTTGTCCACAGTTCACTGGCTGCCAATTCTGGTCTATAGGTTAAATCATCTGTCAGGCACTTGACAGCTTCCACCGAGTTAAATAGAGTAATGCAGATCACTGTTTCTGATCAGCACATGTTTTAACAACAGAGGAGTGGGAGCTTTCTTAATTAGAGGTACATGAGGAGATTTCTTTGTTCAACAAACAAAAACACAGTGTAGACTATACCCAAGATGATGCAAATGGAAGATGTAGTGAGGGTCCCTCTTCCTGTCTCGCAAAGCTGTCTCTTCTTCCCTGCTCATAAAAATTCCTACAGGCGGTGGGAGGGGGGTGGAGGAGGGTGGGACAGGCCCTTGGGCCAGCAGTTTGCTTTCTGCCTCCTCCCGTTTAAAAAAGAAACTTTCATCACGGGCTGATTTATGGGCCGTTGGGATTCCCCCCTGAGATTAGAAAGTCCTTTTAGATTCTCCTCACCCCCTCTGTAAAAATAAAGGCTGTTTTTGTGTTATTGTACATCGCCCTGTGTTACATCCCGTACTTAGAAATGGGTAATTTTCGCGATGGTTAGAATCACGTGCCACTAAGACTGTCTTTGTTCAGAATGCACAGAACAGTCAATATGTTTTTCAGGGCTTTGAAAACACTCACATCCTCTACCCCAGACATACGGGTCACTGAAAAGGATCTGGAGTTGGGTCAGTGTAACAGTGCCTCCAGGAGATGTTGTTTGAAGCTTCATTAACTCTTAACAGGTCCTCTCGCCTCTGAACTGTCCCTTTAAGTTGCTTAATAGAATTGGAGCCTACGGGGGAAAGGAGGCTCGGTTAATAACACAACTCTAGCTTCATCATTTTGTTTACATTTATTTTTTGTTCTGTAATTAGTAAAAGAAAAACACTAACAGAATTAAAACATTTGCTGTTGGAGTATTCTTCTTCATTGTTGCTTCAGTGGCTGAAAACAAAGTCCAGTGTGACCGTGAATGAGGATAGTTTTTAGTTGATATCCCAGCAGCCAGTGTGATAACATGAAGATGCGGGTTAAAAGTTCAGTTATCAATAAAGTCTGCTTCGCACATCTGAAATGTGTTGAAGTTAAACAGGCCCAGTCAGGACAGATTTTAAAGAGCTTCAGGAGAGGAGATGTTGAAGGTCAAGAGGCTGCAGAGGGCTACAAAACTTTCTGTAAAGACTTTGAAGGAAAAAATGTGGATTTTACAGTTATGACTGCACAAGGGTGTTACATGGTGTCATGTAATGGCTACTCTCCATCGCACAAAGTAAGAAAAACAAATACAAAGAAGTTTTAATAAGCATTCTCACAAAGTTTGAAAATTCTTAAAGCTGCTGTTGGGAGGAATGGTGTGAAAAACGTAACTTTTTTTCTGCTGGGTTTGGAGAAAAGGTCATAATGCCCATCAGTACTCATCTGTAAGTGAAGTCATTTGAGACTACTGCGAAATCTCTGTTTTCCAATGCCTTTGTATCAAGCAATGTTATTATTCCCCTCGTTCCCGTTATGACGAACCAATCATAGCTAACCTCCAATCCTCTGCCCTGATTGGTTAAGGGGCGGCCCCTACTACGTCCTCTGATTGGTTATGAGTCTGGCACTATCATGACTGCACATGCCGATCTGTGTTAGGGGGCTAAGAGGAAATCTGGTTGGGAGGGATAGTGTTGACATTCTAAGTCCCTCTCTCTGAACAGATGTTCAGTAGTCTTCATCAGAGGCACAAAAAGGGACAAGTTCCATGGAAGCTGAACACCTTCTTATTTAAGAGTTTGTATTTATTTTAATTATTTGAAACATTGTAGATTAATACTGAAGACATCAAAACTATGAAAGAACATATATGGAATTATTTAATTCACAAAAAGTGTTAAACAAACCAGAATATGTTTTATATTTTAGATTCTGTAAAGTAGACCCCTTTTTCCTTCATGACAGCTTTGCACACTCTTGGTATTCTCTCAGTCTGCTTCATGAAGTGGTCTCCGGGAATGGTTTCTAATTAACATGAGCCTTGTCAAGAGTTCATTTGTAGAATGACTCGCCTTATTAATGTGTTTGAGACCATCAGTTGAGTTATTCAGAGGTAGGGTTAGTACACAATGGATAGCCCTATTTGACTGCTGTTGTAATCCATATTATGGCAAAACCAGATTATTTCATAGTTTTGATGTCTTCAGTATTAATCTACAATGTTGAAACAATTATAATAATTAAAAACCATTGAATAAGAAGGTGTGTCCAAACTTTTGACTGGTAGTGTATGTGGA
Organism: Notolabrus celidotus; assembly: GCF_009762535.1. Taxonomy (NCBI): domain Eukaryota; kingdom Metazoa; phylum Chordata; class Actinopteri; order Labriformes; family Labridae; genus Notolabrus; species Notolabrus celidotus. The sequence continues at coordinate 11,276,993 of NC_048274.1, forward strand.
AGTGTATATAAAGAGTCTGTTCAGTTAACATATGTTAGTTAAATGTTCTCTGCAGTGTGGATCCTCCATCGTCCTGATTCGCCCTTCTTTGTCTGAAGTCTGTTTCTTTTATCATCTACAGGCACGCTGGTTCTGGGAGGCCTACTTCAGCTCCATGAAGGCTATTGGCTTGACAACCCTCCAGATCATCAACGACCGCATCTACCCATACGCTGCACGCACCTACGAACAGTGGAACAACCCGCCTGTGGTGGTACGTAGCTTCACTTCTACCTATTGTGCAAGATCATATTGCTATTGTTTCCTTACCTTATGAACTTATCTTAATGTGTTCCAAAGTACAGCCACATAATCTCTACAGTCTGTTGGCTCTCTGCATCTTAGTTTTTTTAAGTTTGTAGATTTGGGAAATCTGAATTATGGCTATTCAGAACAGAGCTTTGACCAAACAGATGCTCACAGTGCCACATAAGCTTCCACACCCTCCTCTCTCTTGTAAATCAAAGCCTCTGTGGCAGAGTGACAGTGGATGCCTTTAAGTCTTTTCTGAAGCGCCACACATGCTGCGCTTCACAGATCGGTATACACCCAGCCAGCTCTGAGGCCGCCCATTTGTGTCAGCAGTTCTGCACCGAGAGGATGACTCTGCTGTGGTGAAAAATAAGTTCCTGCATGTCTGAGTCATTGTGTTTGTAGCTAGTATGCTGGATGTGAAGAATGGTGTGTGTGTTTTAGCATCCCTGTGGTTGTGGGAGTTTGTAGCTGTGGCAGACAGCTTGGCTGTGCAACCATCTCTCAGGAGCTGTTAATCAGACAGATCAGATCTGGAGTCTTCTCGATCCTCAGCCTGTGGGCTACAGACGCGCGCATGTGAGCATGTGTGTGAATACGTAACGGGGCTATGTGTCTGTCATCTGCATGCAGGGAAAGTCGATTAGAGAGGTGGCAGACACACTCAGTTGATATTGGTGTAAACAAAGAGTATTTAGTGCAGTGACGTCTGATGTTTATCACTGGACTTGTTCAGTCAGGATTTATTAGTTAACCAGCACTTACACTTGACATTGCCCACTCATGTCATGATGTTTTGCCGACCCTCAGTCCAATCAATCAGCATCACTCCGGTCTGAAGGTTCGTCCAGACCCAGAGGTTAACGGTATCAGCGTAGAGGCCATTTGCCATTCATGCCTCAGATGGGAGATGAAGTGTTTTGTCGATGGATTCAGTGAATGGATGGTGAGAAGAACTTGCGCAGAGCACTAAATAAATCAGGCAGACATTTTCCCCCCTCCCCTCTCGTCGTCTTTTTGCTGGTAATTGAAAACACATTTCCAAGGATCTCTGGTGCCTTCTGAGGGGGATTTCAGAACAAGGGACAGGCTGCTTTTTGTTTGGGAGTCGCAGGTATCAGGCATACTTGAGAATCTAAGTTTAAAACAGTTTTATGTGGTGCTGGTATAAGGGCACACCATCTTGTTTTAAAGGTACTGAACAGTCATGAAGTATTTGAGTGTTTTTAATGAACAGTAGACTTAAAAAATGGTTGAAGTGTTGACTCTTAGCTTTATTAAGAAGGTGTTTATTTATGTTTACATCCAATTTACTACATACCACAGTATTACAGACATAATCTCTGCATTGTTCACCAAATGTAGGTGTGTGAACACCTTAAATAACCCTTTTAAAGTGAACACTCTAACCTTGGAGTGATTTGTATACTATATTTTCTTTCTTTTTTTTATTCTCTTTTTATTGAGATATCTTGTCATTATAACACATTTCAATACATCTTAAAAACATGACATTTTCTTTTTTTTAATAAAACAAAATACGTATGAAGTAAAAACAGAAACAAACAAATAAAAGCAAAAAAACAACCTGATAATAGGATGTCGTTAACACATGTAGTGAGAATTTTTCATATAATAGCTTTTATGGAGCCTTTATTTTTGCATCACTCAGCAGCAACAAACACTACATTGAATCTTTAATTACTGCTCCTCTACATCTGTTTATGTCAGAAATACTTCAATGTGCTGCTCAAGTTCAATGTAAACATGTCATATGCTTCTCCGGGTATGCTTCTTGTCTCTAAGGGTGCTTAAAGCTAGGGTTGGTAGTCCCGGAAAACTAGCATGAATTTGAATGTAGCATTTCCTCAGGACTCCGTCTAACCCCCCCCTCGGAGCTCCTCCAAAACGACGCCCCCGCTAACATGCACGAGCGCCGCTGATTCCCAACCATATGATCGTGACTGGTTCAAAACCGGTCCTCAGCACATCGTTTGTGTTTTGCACTACGTCAACTCATGTCTCACTCAGCGTTAAGAAAACGCCAAAACATTATCATAGTGAAAGTCAAAAACACAAACAAGCATGAAATGTACGCACAGGAGGCGGGCAGAATGGCAGGATTTGATTGGTTTCATAATTTGGCTCCTGGTGGCAGGGATTGGTTGGTGTTTTCCCAGGTTTACTCCAACTGTAGATAGTTAGTTTAGTTTTTAAAGAACACATTATGTATTGGTTGCCATCGGGACATAAAGATCATTTTAACGAGCATAACAAAAAGTGTATCTAAATCTGACTACCAACCCCAGCTTTAAGTGTCCAAGTAAAAAAAAGTCCCACTCAAGCATTTCAAATCTAAAAGATGAGATCTTTTTGTGTCGTTAATTTAAGAACAGAAAAAGTCCCCAACTTCTGAAACACTAAGCTGCGGCTTCCTTTTCATCTAATTTATCCAGTTGACAAATGACTTAAGTGGCGTCTGCCCCTTTTATTCTGTTTTAATGCGGCACCGCTGCTGTGTAAACGTGTTACTTTAATTGTTTCCCCCTCCACTTGTTTGACAACGTGAGAAGGACCACAAGGAAGTTTCCACTTGCTTATAAAGCAACTTAATTAGTGGAGCAGCGACTGATGTTGAGTAGAAAGCAGAGGCTGTGTGTCTGTCCACAGACATGTGACGATGCCGTGGAGGGGAGCCACATAATCACTGTGTGGCCACCTTGGACCGGAGAAGAAAGAAGGTTTATATGAGCTTCAAGAGACCCACAGATTTACTGTGTTAGATAAGCTCTCTTTGCTATCCCGGCCTGGTTGTCACTGTAAACACTGTGGAACATTTTTGGACCCTTTGAAGAAGTTTATCAGAGTGTACGCAGATATATTTATGTGTGTTGTGGTGGCACGTGCTTCTAAATGAAATGTATGGTTCATCTTTTCATTTCATTTGAGGAAAAACTACTGAAAATAAGTTATCTGCATATTGACAAGTCGTCATGGGTGTCTTTGTAAGTTTTCAAATTTAGTACACATTTTGCATTGCTTCCTGCATTTCATGGTGTCACTTGATCTGAGCGCAGTCAATGGAGCACTCTGGGTTTACAAGCTGTTTAAAGAGAAGCAATGACAGAAAAGCTGAGTTCCTCAGTCTCCACCCCAGAGAACCTGTCATCACAAGAGGAGCAGACGCAGGAGGGTAGCCAACCTGTCGTGTTTGCAAACTCCCCTCCGGTCTTCCTTGTGCTCTTTCCTTCTTCCTCTTGTGTAGGGCTTACTTGGCTTCTGACTGGAAGCTTCTGGCATCCTTTGCCTCTGTTGGCCCCTGAGGGCCCATTATTGGATGAATCTTGCTCCATACTAAAAAACCATCATCTGGAAATTATAGCAGGTGACCTCACTGTCCAGTGAAGCACTATTACCACATATTAAATCATGGAAAACATGACAGAAGACTTTAAGCTGGTTCTTCATGATCTCTTCATGGAAATGTAAAAGACAAATAGAAACGGTTCAAAGATTCTTCGATGAAACTGAAAATGTTTGTTTTGTTATTTTTGTCTTCGGCAGAAGTGGACCAGTGTGAACAGCCCCCTGTTCCTCCCACTCATACCGCCACGAGCACCGGGGTTCACTGCTGTGGTGCTGACCTATGATCGTGTTGAAAGTCTCTTCCGTGTTATCACAGAAATCTCCAAGGTGCCCAGCTTGGCTAAGCTCCTGGTTGTGTGGAATAACCAGAACAAGAGTCCTCCAGAGGGTGAGTATAAGAGATTATTATCTAAGATTTAAAAGAAAGATGGAGCCATAGCACTCGCAGTTTCCTTTTATTAGGGAAAAATAGGTTCAGTAGTTTAAATAAAACTTTATTCTCATTTTGTTCATACTAGTGTAAAAACAAAACAGAAGAGCGTTTCCAGGAGATCCTATTAAAATATAGTCATAAAAAACTATACATACACTACAAGTCAAAAGTTTAGACACACCTTCTCATTCAATGTTTTTTATTTATTTTAATTATTTTCAACATTGTAGTTTAATACTGAAGACATCAAAACTATGAAATAATCTGGTATTGCCATAATCTGGATTACAACAGTAGTCAAATAGGGCTATCCATTGTGTACTAACCCTACCTCTGAACAACACCACTGATGGTCTCAAACACATTAAGAAGGCAAGTCATTCTACAAACGAACTCTTGACAAGGCTCATGTTAATTAGAAACCATTCCAGGAGACCACTTCATGAAGCAGACTGAGAGAATACCAAGAGTGTGCAAAGCTGTCATGAAGGAAAAAGGGGGCTACTTTACAGAATCTAAAATATAAAACATATTCTGGTTTGTTTAACACTATTTTGTTCATTAGTTAATTCCATGTATGTTCTTTCATAGTTTTGATATCTTCAGTATTAATCTACAATGTTTCAAATAATTAAATAGATACAAACCGTGGAATGAGAGGGTGTTTCCAAACTTTTGACTGGTAGTTTACATTAAAAAATGTCTATTAAAACACAGCGACCATTCATACACACTCATCCATGAAAAATTGAGCAAGTCCAATCAGTTAAGGTGATAAAAGTGCAATGAAATTGACATTAAAGTTGTAAAAAAATGGTGCAACATATTCAGCATCTGTGGCATCTATATAGATCGGATTTCTAAAAATTGTGAGTTAAATACAAAAGAAGCATCTATGCTCACATTACAATGAACTTCTAACTGGATATAAGTGCGCCTAACCTTTCTCTCTCTCTTTTTTTTTGCCCAATTATTTTATTCACATGGTAGCCATTTTCCTTTGACATCACACTGAGGCTGTAATACCACAAACAACAACTGTTGGGGATCTAACAAATTCATATCTTCCTGATTCATCAGCGTCTGGGAAGACGATGCGTAATGATATCCTGGGGAGACATTGAGCCACATTTAAAGCTAACAAACAACATGACAACTAATAAACCATCATGAGACAACATCTAAAATTAGCATGGAGCTACTTCCAAGCTAACATTAGTGTTTAAAAGTGATAGAAGTGCCATGTGCCTTGGCTATCTCTAGCTAACAGGTGATCAATCAATCCCTGCAGGTTCTCACTCTCACTTGCTGATGTATCTAAAAGTGGTGAAATAATAATTTTTCAAAGATTCCCTTTGTTTATAGAAAGTTCTATATAATGATGTTGTGCAGCCTGGACTGTAGCTGCACAACATCATTATAGAACTTATTTTTAACCTTTATATGGAAATGAAATGCACAGCAGCTAATCCTGCCTTACCCTCCGACAGCTTATCTCACACCGAGACTGTTCTAACCCAGGAATTAAATGGGTCCTGCTGCTGTAAGAGTTAACCGATGTAATGAAGTAATGAGGAGACTTTGAAGTGCTCCCTCATGGCTGTGAGTTGCCTTTTCATTAGAGGCATCAGCGGCGCCTGGCTGGAGCTTTGTGACCTATTAGAATTAACAAGAGGCCATTGACGGGTCAGACTCACAGAGCTCAGTCCAATATGGAGACAGATTTCATCCCCATTCACACCAAGCCTTGAATTAATGATGTGTTCACAGTCTCCCAGTGTGGCTCCTTTCCTCCTGTGTTTCTTAAGGGGATGCTGAACAAGTTGTGTGTCTCAAGATCGTGTTTTGTTGTTCATCAAATGGTCTGGACATGCCTTTAGTTATTTTATTCGATGTGTCGCAGAAACACTGAATGCAACAGACTTTAATTGAAGCCGTAGTATATTGTTCAGAACAGGAACTTATATTTTGTTGGTAGTTGAGTACAGCTTAGGATGTCAAGTGAGGGATGACGGCTGACAGCAGCATGAGCTGACCAAAATAAAAGAAAACCTCTTGGCTTTTAACTTAACGGTTTCCTGACAATAGCTTTTGACAGGAGCCTTCAGACATGACTGTGAGGACCAGAAGCTCCTCTTATATCCTGCCAGGCCTCAGTTAGCCCATTAATGAGCGGACACACTGCGTGTGATCTTTCTGTGCCATAGTCCGTGCCGTGGACACTGCCCAAGATCTTTAAAATGCATCCCTGACATAACACTTTGTTGATCTGCCTTGTGAAGAATCGTGGTGTGGTTAGATTTGCACGTGCTTGAGGTTAGCGTAACGACCATACCAGTCAGTTTCTGAAGTGAAACTCCCAGAGTCCTCTTTTTTTTTTTTTCCACTGCCAGGACAGACTTCAAACAACCCTGTCAGGATTAAATGGCATCTTAATCCCTGACACATCTTTAGACATTGATGCGCAGCATATTTGTAGTTTTTTTTGTTTTTTAAACACCCTTAAAAATGAAGGACGAAGTGTATTATGGTGTTACATGCTACATACATACATGCCCAATGTCTATGTAGGGCTGCATCCAAGAGTTAATTCCATAGACTGTATAGATAATGGACGTAATATCCGTGACGTCACCCATCTGTTCCTTAATGCTGTTTTGAAGACAATCGGCGGCTGCGGCCATATTGGTTATGCAAAACTCAACCAGTCAGTGTGACGCAAAGAGGCGGGGTTTGATCCTCCTAGCCAACAGTTATGTGTTCCCGCCTGTCAATCAAGTCAGTCATGTCCTTATTTGGGCAAAAACTCACAATGTGTGTCCCGATAGAGAAATTAGCTACGTAGAGCCAAGCAGGTTTATTTCTGCTGCAAAGATCGTCTTTTTTAATTGGTGTCTATGTGGTTTCCGGTGTTTCTGCAGCCAGCCTGTAGCGAATTCTCGATGAATTGTAGTTTATAACACTTCCACATGGGCTTCATATTTTGAGACTGGAGGTTGCCGCTTGGTCAATTCCTATACATGGAGTTGGCAGATCATTTTCTGGATTAATAACTGATTGTTTGGGAATGTCGCAGTTGTGAAAAATGTCCATCATCCCCACTTTGACTTCTGATCTAGATCAACCAATGTTTAAAATCCAATTAAAGTCAACTTAGTATGAAAAAAATAGATCTAATCAACAAATTAAAAGTAGTTACAATTATATTTCATTTAAACTGCTGCAGATTTCTGGGGTTCTGGTGGCCTCGTGGTCTAAGCTTGCTCTATGTACAGAGGCTGTAGTCCTTGTTGGAGAGGTCGCAGGTTTGACTTCCAGCCTCGAAAAAAAATGTGCTGCATGCCCCAGTCTCTACCCCCCACATGTTCTCTCTCTCTTTAGCTGTCCTATCAAATAAAGTAAAAAATAACCAAAAAAATGCAGCAAATATCACAACTCTGAATTATTGTGTATAATACTACAAATGTGATTGTACTGTTCTCCCCCTGGCAGAGACTCTTTGGCCGAAGATCAGCGTTCCCCTCAAAGTCGTGCGGACCAAAGAGAACAAGCTGAGTAACCGCTTCTTCCCCTACGACGAGATCGAAACAGAGGCTGTGCTTGCGATCGACGATGACATCATCATGCTGACATCTGATGAGCTACAGTTTGGCTATGAGGTGAGATTAAAAAACAAAAACACCCTTACCTCAACTACCTTCTGTATCCTTTGGGGCGTATTTCAGGAAACTATTTCAGGTTGATCCCGGAGTTTAAAGTCATTCAGGGAGATTACAGTCTCACTCTCTGCTGGTTGGAGATTTGACGGCCTGCTTGAATGTGTTTGATGTGAGAAAAATGATGACAGGTGTAGAGCTGATGCTTTCCATGCCCGCATACCTGCTGGGCCAGCTAAGCCCAGCACACTCACCTGAATCCATTTAGAAGCTATTTAATAAAATTGTTCTCAGTTTAGGGATAATTACATAGAATTACAGGCAGGATAGAGGAGCTGTCTGTCCCACAGAATCACTCTTACTCGCTGTGGAAGGATCCGTCAAGCTGCTGGCATCAAGGTCTAGATATTCAGCCAGTTATAAAGCTAGTTCTATCTGAAAGTATTTCAATTTCACTCTTTGATTCTTTAACATTTATTTTTATTTCATCTCATGGTGTACGCCATCAGTTTGCGCATGAAGTTCATCAAAATAATGTCTATCAATCTGTCATCTGTCCTGTCTCAGGTGTGGAGGGAGTTCCCAGACAGACTGGTGGGCTACCCAGGCCGCTTGCATCTCTGGGACCATGAAATGGGGAAGTGGAAGTACGAGTCTGAGTGGACCAATGAGGTCTCCATGGTCCTCACAGGAGCTGCCTTCTACCACAAGGTAAACAGAGGAAGTGGGGCAGAATGAAGCAGTTATGGCTGCTGGTGTTGTGACTCTTTCTGACAAGCTTGTAGAAAGCACGAGATTAATTCTAGTAGAGTGTGTTTTCAGGTATTTGAAACGTCAAATGCAAGAAGATTATAGTGATAAACAATCAGGGTGTCACAGGTGGGGCAGGGTTATCTTACTTCTTTAAAACTCACACTCATTTGAGTTCAAAGTAGTTTCTAGTACCTCATTTATCCTCACATGGGTGACACAATGTCTGCTGTTTGTAAACAATGAGTCTGCAGTACATCAGAATGAAAGTTAATATTTGTTTTTCTTTATCTGTTCCCATTCCAGTACTTCAACTACTTGTACACGTACAAGATGCCAGGAGACATCAAGAACTGGGTGGACGCTCACATGAACTGTGAAGACATTGCCATGAACTTCCTGGTTGCTAACATCACAGGCAAAGCTCCCATAAAGGTACATTCATTGCTCCCGCTGCTCTAAGCTTGCAGGGGGAGGCTGGAGCCTGACAGAGTGGTTCAGCATCCCTGGGTTTGATCAGCTCTCACCCTTCAGCTCTTCAGCTTCACTGCCTCCCCACCTCTCCCCATCACTCTGACTGTGCCCAGGTGCAGGCTAAAGCCCTGCCTTAACCTCCCTTATCTCAGTGTCACTCACTGGCACTCCCCCTCTGAGTATGTTTTTGTAAGCTAACCGAGGCTCACACACACCCTGCATCAAATCATAAGCTGCACACTCCCTTGCCCTCGCAGCAGCTCTGAGCCTCCCTACACATCTTCAACCGTTTTTTTTTTTCACAACACACCCTCTCCTGCCAACCCTGTCTGTCTTCCCCTCTCTCTCTCTCTCTCTCTCTCTCTCTCTCTCTCTCTCTCTCTCTCTCTCTCTCTGTTTCCTCTCTCTCTTTTCTCTCTCTCTACACACCCACACTGTTTCAGATCCTTGAGTGCAGGCATGTGTCAGTGGTGAAGTTGTGATGGAGATTAGACAGAGAGAAGCCATACATCATCTCTCAAATCGACTCCTCCAAGGACTTTTCAGACACTTCCCCTTATGATGGGCTTTACATCGGCCTTTGTTTCAGTCACAGACTTTTTAAGTCACACTTAGCGTCTGTCATGGTCACTTTGTTTTAACAAACAGACATGGTTAGCTGACTTCACTGATGCCACTTTGTTCTACTTCTGTCTAGGTGACCCCTCGGAAAAAGTTCAAGTGCCCTGAGTGCACTGCCATCGATGGACTGTCGCTGGATCAGACACACATGGTGGAGAGGTATGGCCCCTTGTTTGTTTTGTTTTTTTTAGAATAAAAATCATGGTTTTCACTTTTGTGTGTGTGTGTGAGGACAAACTGCTGCAAAGAGTACTTCATCTGCTACATTACTTTTGCTTTTATTATCCACAATTCAATACCTTTCAGCCACTTATTGTTTCTCATCCAAGTCCAATTTGAAGTCAGTGCGTCAGCATTTCCTCTGAGTTTGGCTTCACTTTCTACAGCCAGAAGCCTTTCTTCTGTTTGTGACAGCACGTTGTGTACAGTTTACTACATCTAAGAGTCAGCAGTGGCACGTGGTGAATAGTCTGCACTTAGGTAAAGCCTTTTATTCTTCTGAGCGCTCCAAGTGCTAAACAATGCATTTTATATTCGGCCCATCCCGACAAACATTCATAGATAGAAGACAGAGGCTAATTCACACACACACACACACACACAAGGCACAGCTTTTAGGTGCAAATATGGAGGTACCTTATCTTACCCAACGACACTGCAACATTTCAATCTTCTCCCAAGTGTCCTGTAATCTCAATCTCCCAAGCTAAAGTGTAATTTCTACACTAGGTACACCAACCTTTGCCCATTGATGTAAAATTTAGGTTAAACAGTCCTTCATGAAGCCGCTGCTGGTTTGACTCTTTGACTCTTTGACTCTTTGATGCATGTTAACCCCGCTCTTATCTACTCACTTCCTGTCACCCTTCAGCTCTCCTATCAAATAAAGGCACATAAATAATCTTAAAACATAAACATAAAATGAAATCATGTAATTTCCAGATTTCTCCCTGTCCCGTTCTGACCCTTCACATTGACCTGCTAATCAAAGAGCACTGCTGCCTCCTCCTGTCAAAGCGAGTGTCTTTTATTTTGTGAATGAGAGTGAAGCGTGACTCAGCAAGTCAAGCCTCCAAGTGTGATGTTGGCAGGTAACAGCTCAGCAGGGATTAGCATCAACGAACCAACGGATCTGACTGCTTTAAAGTTTGTTTCAACCGATGACTCAGTTTTCTTAAGTCGACCAAGATGAGTAAAAGGAGTGTAATTTAGCTCTGACTCATGGTCAAAGGAGTGACTGTGAATGCTGCCACTCCTGACAATCGCTGCTAATTCAAGCTCCTCTAAAGCTCAGTTAATTTGATGACTAATGCATTTAATTTCTGACAAACCCTTCAAAATAAGAGTCCCAGCTTGTGGTGTTGACATTGCATGTTTTCAGCTGGAGTAGCTTGTAGGAGGATTAGCTCTTTTAATTTTGTAATTCAGGGATATCAGACTGTTACCGCAAAAAGCAAATCAATACTGTGATATAACATTTAGATCATATCTCTCACTCCTTGTTTAAGGTAGAAACATATTTTAAGCCTGCTTCTAAAATAAAAATGTTACATTTCTGTCCTTAGATCCGAGTGCATCAACAAGTTTGCATCAGTGTTCGGCACCATGCCACTGAAGGTGGTGGAACACCGTGCAGACCCAGTCCTCTACAAAGACGACTTCCCAGAGAAGCTCAAGAGTTTCCCCAACATCGGCAGCCTCTGACCAGCCGGTACCCGATGCTGCGACCTCAACACAGCCTCAATACTCAATCATTTGCCAACACCGTTATCTTTTATATCGTGACATCAATGTTCAGCGTAAAATAGATGTTCCTTTTTCTTCACAGCTCAGTTTTTTTACTCATTCAAAGTGAATTTTAGCATCTTCAGTTAAAGAGAACACTGAAACGTGGGGGTGTTGGAAAGTGTAATGAGAGAGGTTTGTTTATTGAGTTTAGAGTAAAAGATATATCAGATATTTATACTAATGTATAGAGTAATGTTACATAAACTTCTATTGGGGGGTCACCCTGAGTGTGATGACTGACTGGAGGCGTGTGCTCCCTCACTGTCACTGTTTTGGAGCTGAAACTTCAGGTTCCAGCTGCTCTGGAATCACCTTCTACAGTGTACATATTTGTATTATGCAGCAGTGCTGTATAATAGTCATAACTATGATGCTCCAGCTCTTCTTTTCTTTTCCTTCTGTTTCTGTTCACAAACTGACATGGACCTTATCTTTATCTGTAATGTAATAAAAGTAATACATGTTTAATTTACATGATATAGAGTAAATGATCCAATGACATACCTAAGTGTGTAGGATCAATCTAACAGTTAAGTGGATGTGACAGCACACAGCATGGTGGCTCACAGATGATGTACAGTTCATGTTTCACATATGTTTTCTTTTACACAATCAGATTGGGCCGTAAGACAAAGCTGGTACAACAAATCTAATATATTTAGAGTGAGTAACTGCTGATTTTAAAGTATTGATGCTGAGCTACTGGAACATCTTGAAATGTAATTTTATACCGCCTGAGCAATCCTCTCATTATATTTATATATGATATATATCATATTGTATAGTACTAATAGACACTACCCGAACACACACATTTCAAAACAGATGTGTATAAACTGTTGATTCTTCGCCTCTTTTTTTTTAAAGTTGTGTTTTCCATTATAGTTGTGTGTGCTCATATTTTTGTTCCTTTCATCACTTCCTGTCCTCTCCCAACGTTCAGGCTCCAGCATTGAGCGGTGAATTCTTCTTTTTTTAATTTGCCTTTTTTATTATTTCTATAAAGTCATTGAAATTGTTTTAAATTTTTGGACTGAGTTTATGTATCTGAGTGTATATATGACTTTGATAAATAAAGACCACATTAATGTGTCTCACAATGTTCTCTTTTTCATGTGTGTGTGTGTGTGTGAGACAAAGATGTTTTCCTCCATTGTGTCTGTCTTTACTCCGCTCTGTGACCATGCAAGTGCTGAGCCTCTGTGACGCGGGCCATCCACTGTTCCCTCCAGCCCATCACCTGTTGTTAATATACGCCGCCTAATCCACCCTGTTCAATGTCAGCAGTTCAAAAGGGCGCAGTTCGTATTTTTGTCAACTTCAATTAGTGTGATACTCTTGCGGGCTGTGCGATCTTGTTTCAGCACTCGAGTCCCTTCAAAGGGACTGGAACGTGTGGGGATTACAGCGATGACACAATATCATGGGAGGATTGTAAAATGGAGTAAGATGCAGCGAGTTCTGTTGTTTTTGTTTTTTGGAAAGACATCCGACAACATAAGCCGTCCTTTCCATTCGCAGGGACTTGATTTGAATGATCAAAACATACTTAAGACCTTAACTTCAACAGACATATCAAAACCACAGTTCAGTCTTGTTTTTAACCAGTTCCACAAAATCTCTCAGATCAGGCCCTTCCTTTCACATCATAACCTAGAAATTGTCATCCATGCATTCATCACTTCCTGATTAGCTTACTGTAACTCACTCTAAGCAAACACAACCTCCCAAAACTCCAGTTAGTCCAAAACGCCGCTGCCAGACTCCTCACACACACACCAAGAAAAGGAAACACATCACACCAATTTTAGACTCCCTTCACTGGTTGCCTTTGGGTTGTAGAATTGATTTTAATATTTTAACACTCACTTTTAAAGCAATAAATGGACTGGCCCCTGAGTACCTAAGTGAATGCCTTAAAATGTATGTCCCCAACTGCTGCCTGAGATCCTCCGGCGGGTCCCTCTTGGAACTTCCAAGGGCAAAGTTAGAAATCAGAGGTGGCCGGGCTTTTGCAGTCAGGGGCCCGTCACTCTGGAAGGACCTGCCGGAAGAGATCAGGCAAGCCACATCCTTGTCCTCTTTTAAATCTCTTTTAAAAACACACTTTTTTAAATGTGCTTTTACTTCTTAACTCATCACTGACTTTTTAATTTCTGCATGGTTTTTATTATTGTTTTTTACTTAACTCATTTTAGCTCTCCTTACTTTTGTCATACGCTTTTGTGTTTTATCTCGATACGTTTTACACTCTGTAAAGCACTTTGTAAACATGTTTTTAAAAGGTGCTATATAAATAAAATGTCTTATTATTATTATTAGTATTATTATTATTATCATCATTATTATTATTATTACTACTTAAAAAGATGTGGTGTCTGCATTTTGTTGCTTAAGTCTACTCATGAGCAGGAGGGAAGTGCCCTAGGTTTGCAAAGAAATATCTAGTTTGCATGATTTCACTCTTACCTTCTCACAGAACTACTAAGCTTCAAAACAAATGACATAACAAATACTAATTCTGAATAGAAGTGCAATAACTTATTGTACTTTAATCACACACAAAACATAACACAAGCATTAGCAAAATCCATACACTCAATTTTAAAGACAGCTTAAAGCCACAAAAAAAGCATTTTGAAACTTGTAAGAATTACATATCAAGAAGAAAACAATGTTCAAACACAACTCTTGGAATACAATTTTAACACAAGATCAAAAATCAGACACTCAAAATAAAACACATCTACTTAGTAACATTTCCAAAAGTCTTTCAACACTTCAGTCTATTTTGCATGCCCGAAAATGTACATGCACACAACAGCACACATATCTATCATCTATTTACTCCTGTATTGATTGCCTGACTTCAGTAGTATTAGATAATGAGAAAATGGATGATGACATCATCACTCAGGGATGAAGTTATGCAGCAAACAGGAGGAAGAGGCTTGAAGCTGTTCTTGAATGATTGTATAAATTGAGATGTTTCTGCTTATCACTGTGAAAGAAGATGTTACTGGGGATGCTTTGAACCAATAATAATGGTGTGTAAATACACAGAAGAGTGAAAACATTGAGATGCATTGTGTAAACCTGAGCTATTGAATGCCAGCATGTCTGTGCGCACTGTGCAGAGGAAAAGTCTGCACAAAACTAACCAGAAGACAGACAGGCCTGTCTGTCCTGATACACAATCCTGCAGTCTACAGCCTCCAAATGGCTCAGTGTTAATTAAAAAGCCTTCCTGGGTTGGCCGTGCGGCTGTGCCTCAGACCCTGCCTGGACATAGTGGAAGTGAGCAGAGGGAGAGGCTCAGTGCAGTGTCTATGTGTGTGTGGAGAGGTGGGCTATGAGAAGGAGGAGGGGAGGTTGAATCTTTGAAAGCAGAGCCATGACAGCTGAGGGGGAAGCATGTGTGAGGCATGTTTGTTTTGCATTTACCCCCTGAGCGCAGCTGTGTGCACTGTCCTTTTCCCAGAACACCGGAACACAGCAGACGCCCTCACGGCTCGCCCTCCGTCCAACCCCTCAGCCACAGCACAGGGGGCCCCTAGTCCACATTAGCAAGACAACCCTCTAAGTTTTTAGATATGTACTCTACACTCAGGATCATGCACATGCCTTGGATTTGTGCTGCAGAGTGAGACTGGATGTAATTTCAGGGACTCTGGGGTGATCTGCTCTGTTGACAGGTTACAGCCTGCACCCTGGTTCTCTGCTCAGAAGGACAGTGAATGTGGTTCAGGTTAGAGAATTAGAAATGGTTATCCTGCCTGAAGGTGCACTACACGTATCAGGTTTTGCTCTACAGCATCATGAAAGCTTTTGTTATGCTTAAGGCCTAAATCAGGTCTTTCAAAACAAAGGACGAAGATGCATAACCTTAGCATTAAATCCCATCTGCTATTTCTGGCCCTGGAGGAGGCAGCTGCCACTGCGAAAAAAAAGAGAGTACTGTTTGAATATTTGAATAAGGCTATGAATAAAATAATATTGTTTTTGTTCAGGCAGATGGGACTTAACACTGGCTTGATTCAGGCCAATTTAAACCCTAAAAAAAAACCTTAAAACAGGTTTTAATTCAAGCCATGCACAAAGTCAATATGGAGTAGATGAGTATGACAATAGCCTGCTTCATGTTTGTCTCCTGCTCACTACCTGCACCCAGATTTAGGCTACTCTTTGCAGTATTTAAAACTATGGAAGGGTCAACTCATATGAATATTTAACTGTTGGAGCCATGTTTCTATGTCATTTGATCCTTTAAATTTGAAACACAGAACACACACAGCTTGCCTACAATATACTGTATGTTGCCATAGACTCCTAAACCAAAACACTTACATTTTACCTTCTCCCAGGTTTTCTGTGTCAGTTAGTTTTTAATAGTTATTTTAGGATAATACCATAGTAACTCCACTTGAATTAAAGAATAAAGGCTTTAATGCCACACTTTTCCACATGTTATATGATTCCCTAAAATAATTCCACACTGAACTGTAAAATGATTCCCTCTCCTAACTCAACTTATTTTATTATTTATTTTCTATGTATGTATATTTTCTCATTTGCCTTAAATTAACAAGACAAGCTATATTGTTTCTATGTCCTTAATGATTGTTTTTGTATGATGCTCCTTCTGAATGTATCCATTGTTTGTTATGTACATCTAAAATAAAGTTTAAGTTTTTAAATGGATCGGTAAAAATGTTAAAAAATAATAAAAAATAAAATATTAACTCCTCTGGAAGACAATCGCGTAAATACGTAATCACGTAATTACGCTCCAGCAACGCGGCCTTGAACTTCCGGCTTGTTGTGCAATCTGATTGGTTGATGAGTATCACTGCGAATCTGATTGGTCAGTTAGTGTCACTGCAAATCTGATTGGATGTGTAGGACAACAAACGTGTCACTGTCAGTTCAGGTACTTTAGGGGAATCTTTCTGGTTAAATACAATAAAATACAGCTTTGCTTTCAATGCTACAAGCTTTTACTAAGTTTCAACTACTTTTGTTTGTTTTTTATCAACAAAAACGAGTGGAATTCATGAGACCAGAAGCACACAGGGATGCTAGCTGCTAACATGCTGGAGACATCTTATTGCCACCAGATCAACGATGAGGACAGTAAAGAAAAGGGACCTATGGACAAGCTGCACAATATTCATAATGTAAGTAAACTATTTGAGCTACTTCTATCACGTGCTGTGTACCTGACCTTGCAAGCTAGCAGGGGTGTTGATTATAACTTGAGTGTTGTATCATTTTTGTCCAGAGCTGAAGCATTGAATAACATCTGGTGAAGTTAGATGGATTATTCGTTTTCAAATTGGTAGTGGCTTATATTGTACTGATTATGCTTGCATTGTACAATTAGTAGCATTCACTTTATTTCTATATTTGGGGTAAGCATCTGTTTTTTTCTGAACAATCACACTGTAAACCACTGAAGACTTTCTGGTGCAATACCTCATAACCATGTGCAATATTGTAATTTATTCCATAACATATCTTATCATTATATCCATCCACTACATGTCCACTCTGGCTTAGGCTAATTTAACTTATTTCATGTCTTTAAAGTACTTCTATATCTTCTTTGTACAGTTTTTATTTTTATTTAGAATTTTTGGATTTGTGTTTAGGTTTAGGTGTGTGCGGGCTCACTTGGCAATAAAGCTTTCTTGAATCAAAAATCAAAAATCAAAAATCATAAGCTCCCCCTCTTGAAATCTGCCACTACATAGCTCCCCTCTTCATAATTTACAGCCTCTGCTTCAAGGTAAATCCACAAGATTACATAATACTGCTTGAAGTCAATATTGCACACCAGAGTTGTAAATTCACAAGTAATTACTCATTGAGAAAACTACTGACACAGTGAATCTGGGAGTAAAGGGTCAGTTGCTTCCTGGCTTTGGCTGATGATGATAAGGCCTGTCTAATACCTAGGCTGTACCGTCATTTCAACAGACTTTCCTTGTTACCTCACAAATAAATATGTATAGAATCATACAGGCTATTATTGTCATGCAACATCACTGAGGTGTATGTTTGAAGTGATGCATATGTGATATTGAACAGAGCTGTCTTGGTTTAGGACTTTAAACTCTGATAGCTTTTAATCAAGCCTAGGCGGGTTTGTCCAATTCAAGCTGAGATGTTATAAGAATCTTTGAGGTGTCTGTGCTTTTGTGTAGGAGATGGCATCCTTTGTTAGGTGTTGACAGGAATAATGAGAGAAAAAGAGGAAGAGATATTAAAATGCTTGTGCCATTGCAGCTTAACATAGCCATGTCAAAGTCCAGAAAAGGCTGCAGAACACTGACATCCTTCAGTGTGTCAGAGTATCAACACACACTGAGTAATGTCCAGCAGCCTCCTCCGTTTCAAAGGTGGCTGCTGCAGGTTTTCGTGTTATTTCTGGCTGAATGACTGACTAGTAGGCACTTCTCTCTGAAACCCAGGAGACTGGATATGGTAAGGGGCACAGTCATGTCCACTTGGACTCTGTCCTCTCTGAAACAGAGCTGGCTCTGTTGTGAAGCTGGCGCTCCCAGGCCCTTCAGCCCTTAGAGCAGCGGGCCTGCTGTGCCCCTCTCGTACTCCCACACTCCACTTCCTCCTCCATCCCTTCCTCTCTGGGGCCGTCAGCGGGCTGAGTCAGTGTGACAGGTGGATTTCTCGCCCAACCACACTTAAACAAACCACATTTCATCTGTTTGACTTGTAAATGTCAGAGGGTTGGACCACTTCAAACTTTTTCAGCAACTGATATGTTTTCTTTGACTCTTGAGAGGCTTCGTAATGTGACAGATATGCTTAATACAAACAGGTTTCTTTGGCATCACAACAGTGTAACTTAAATTACACACTGACTGAACACTGCTGCCCTGGAGCAATATGTACATGGGGCACAAATATTTGAACAGTAGGTTGTTTTTAAGGATGCTTGCTGCACTATTTGTCAAATTGAAAACATTAATAAAAATACTGGAGGGAAAATTCAACATTTCCACACAAAATTAAATAATAACGTAAGAACAAAACAGCACCTGAACAGAGAATTGGAAGCACTGTACAAACACAATATCTGTAATTAAACAAATAAGTGCATGGATACTTTTTTTTGTAATAATTAGAATTTTACTTTGTTTAACTACAGTGCTACACTGCAACTGATTTATACAGTACAGTATCAACTCCCATCATGCTTTGCACAAACCTCACGCTCCCTCCGCGGCTACTCTCCCCACCAGAGGGGCGTAGAAAAACGGTGGTGCCATTTGTCTTGATCAAATCAATATATTCTCCTCACTCATCCATATATCTGCATATTTATTTTATTGCAACATGTATGAAGGTAGTCACTGTTTTTTACTTTAGAGCCCCCTCACTCACCCCATGCTGGGTTTGTGTAGACATCTTAGGGGTCAACATGTCCCCAATCCAGCAGGTATCAACACATCATGTGGCCCAAGATATAGCTGCACTGTGCTCTTTGGCCTTCATGCGCAGAGCGGCGATACTAGAGGACTTGCGGTCAGGGTCCATGTTAAGATCGTACGCGTTGATGCTGGTCGCCATAGGGGATCCTCCAAACAGGCTGCCCATGTGAGCCTGCCCCATGTGACCTCCGGGGCTTGGCATTCCCAGATAATCAGACACCCCGCTGGCAGAGTGGGGATGAGGCGTCATACACGGAGTCACAGTGTCACAGGGCACGACACAGCCCGGCACAGGAGAGGCGGCACTGCTGCCACCGATCCAAGAAGGGTTCTGGATCTGAAACGGTGATCAGAGATTAACATTGTTAAAGAGCAGCAGGTGTGAGGCTTTAACCCCACCGGCTTCTTTGCATAAATAAGTTATCAGACTGGGTGCAGTTAGCCTAGCGGTTTAAGTGTGCGCCCCATGTACAGAGGCTATAGTCCTCATCGCAGCGGTTGCAGTTTCGACTCCTGGCCTCCACCATTTGCTGCATGTCTTCCCCCTCTCTCTCTACTCCCCACATTTCCTGCCTCTCTTCCGCTGTCCTATCCAATAAAGGTGAAAATGCCCCAAAATATAACTTCAGAATTAATTCAATAAATAAGTAATCAAACACAGAGTTCATTAATCATCCTGATTAGCAGAAATGTAGACACTGATTTGTTTTTTGGGTCCATAAACTTAACTTTTGAGACCAGTAACCTTGATTTTTAGTTTAACGTCCTTCTTATCATGCCATCAGGTTCTACTTAGTGTCAGCGCCCAAGGAAAATGCATTTTCAGGACAAAACTTGTTATTCATCACAAGGAGCATTAACTTTTCTATATGTTTTTCATAGATTGTGTTTTGCTGCATTGTATTTTAAATTTTGAGCAGAGGTTACTTTAAAGCCCTTTCTTATTTGTGTGTTAAAACAGTTCTCTTTCTTAAGTATTGCATATTGCAGTGGTGTTTTCAGAAATTCCTACGTAAAAGGCAAATAATAAATTAAACATGGGAATGAAACTTTAAAGCTCCTGTATGGAACTTTTGGGGTGTGTCAATTTTGGCCACCCCAATGGACTAAGTGGTTTATCATTTTGCTGATCTTGTCCTGAAAATGTAGGAGTTTTGCTTTCTGATTTAGAAAAAAACAAATAACAATAGATCTGTGGCTTAGAGATATTTAGAAATGGCTGCAGCATGCTGTCACCTACCCCATGGTAGGGTTTCTAAGCATATGAAATAACTATATGTGGAAATAATTTGCACCCTAGTTTGCTTTGGTATGACAAATGAAGGCACCTGTTTCATAGGCAGTGAAAAACTCAGCACTGTACCTTTAAGGATATACTGTATACTTGGTTATTTGCTGACCATGAGTTATAAGGCAGATGGCATAAGTCCAGGATTTCGCTGTTCCTTGCCAAAAATAAAGCTAAGTCATTGTTCACTGACACTGATTTTTGTACAAATGACAGGTAGAAGTGCTTTAGTGTGTTAGAAAGTGAGCTTTATAAGGGGCTCATCTGCAGATTTTACCTTCACCTTTAAGTTTGGACAAAACCATGAGAGCTGTTTCCCCAAGTTTCCAGTCTTTGTGCTAAGCTAGGCTAAATATCTGCTGTTGCACTTCTTCATAAAATCCTTGAGCACATTTCCCTAAATGTTCTCCTCCTCTTCCTTTAAAAACATTGTAATTGCTGACAACCGCATTTCCACAGAAGTATCAGAAAACTTGAACCAAATATGGCCACAAATTTGTACTCTTGAATTCTGAGTAGAAATGTTAAACAGGAGAATACTGAATCTTGTCTAGAAGATGAAAAGACTTCGAAATGTCAAACCTGTATCAGAGTAATGATTCTGTACCTGTGCGTAGTTTTCAGGTCGTGCCAGCAGAGGCAACTCGTAGGCGGTGGAGAAATGAGTCCGGACCTGCTGCATCTGACCAAACCGCTCTCTTTTCCTCCACTTTGCTCGTCGGTTCTGGAACCAAACCTGCAGAAAGAAAACGCCTGAATGTCACAAAACCACTTACTTTCCAACAAACCATCCAGTCCTTGTTCTGACTCAGTTTAAGAGCTAACAGTCAACAAGAGGAGCAGTGCACCTCTAAACCCTGTAACAGGAAGTTCCCCCCCTCAGTCAAAAGGAAATACTTGTCTATACATCATTTCAGATGGGAAAGCTTTCTTTCAAGTTGATCCAAGGCAGCACTCCTCATTAACAAACCCATATCTGCAGTTCATCAAGAACCTCTCTCCAGACTGAACTGCTAACAATGTGTAGATACAAACACATCGAGGAGCAACTAAACTGTTGACACAACCTTCACTCCATACACACAAACGTACATGTTCTGTGCTTTTTGAGTACTTTCCTCATCACTCGTGTTTTCTGATATCTCCTCTGACATCTAAATGACTCTTTTGTTTATTGGAGGCGTTACTGTGTTTGAATTCCCATCAGAGTTTGTAAAGTTATTTAAAATGACTTCGCCTCTGCTGGACGTCAGACCTAACATGCATTTTCTCAAACTCTGTGTCCAATTTTCCTCTGATTGTTTCTCTCTGTCAGAACTGATTATCACACCTTCATCAGCAGAATCTTTCTCCCTCTAAAGTGTTATTTCTCATCGTATAGTTATAACTCTTTGCTCACACAACCTGAGGCCGCAATATAGGAATTTGAAAAGTGAGATAGGATTATAAGTTTGGTTTGTTTACATTTTCCTTTTTTAATTTCCTGAGGCTGTAGCTCCTGGCTTTAAGATGCTGTCTCTCTGTAAGTTAAAGAAGCACACAGAGCAGAGGAAGTAATCCTTCTTTCATGATATGTTCATACGCAGGGGCAGATCTACTGGGGTGGCATAGGGTGGCATGTGCCACCCTAAAACACAGTCTTCCAACAGTCTTGCCACCCCTGTTGGAAGGATTTAATTCAAAGAAAAGTAGTGCCTCATTGGACACATCTGTGAATTACCGACTGCAGTGAATGCAACACGAGATGACATGTTTTGGCATTTCTTAAAACTGAATTGTCTGTTAACTAAATTTTTAGGAAGGAGGGGTTGTCCTGTTCAGGGGGTGGGGCGCCCCCTTATCAAAGCAGGAATACACCCTAATTTTATATGTGGTCAAATCAACTCAAAAAGACATCCAGAAAACAGAACAATCATTGTAAACAAATATCAAGCTATGACCAAAGTATTTGGGGGATGAATAAAGTACATTCTATTCTATTCTATTTTATTCCATTCTATTCTACACATTTTTAAATTAATTCAGCACATAGACGTCTGCCATGTTGCCACCACTCAAAAATGTACTGCCCCCCTCTTGCCACCCCATAAATATTTTTCCAGATCCACCCCTGTTCA
This sequence comes from Notolabrus celidotus, assembly GCF_009762535.1. NCBI lineage: Eukaryota > Metazoa > Chordata > Actinopteri > Labriformes > Labridae > Notolabrus > Notolabrus celidotus. Next base: position 11,299,231 of record NC_048274.1, read on the forward strand.
TACATCTTCTTCTTCAGTCTCACTCAGGGTCTACATTTCTATACAAGATCACTCCGCCCCTCCAAAGTAATGTCTCTTCTTGAGTATCAAACATGTTAGAGACAAAGAGCACAATCATGGGACTGCTCCGCTCCGCTCACTGTCCGTCCAGTGCTCAGTCTGTTGGCTATTATACAGGGGAGAACATATTTTTGTGTAGCACACACAGCATTGTGACAGTAATTGGTAAAGACCATGACAGCTTAAGTAGCTGGTGGACTTTCAATGAGGCTTTATTTATGTTACAGCCCCAGAGAGAGAGAGAGAGAGCAGAGAAATGCCAAACTGGCCTCAGCAGGAGAGCTGTGCGGGGCTGAAAACACTTTGAAGTGAGAGTCCGGCTCAGAGGATTGATAACCCGCTTCTGCTGTCACTCATGTCAGCCTCCATACCAGAGTCCAAAGAAATCCCAGACTGAGCCTGGCTTCAGTTTTCCAACACCTTCAAAACGCTCGTAATGTGGTGGACGCAGCCTGACCGATGATGTTTGTTACGTGTTCGTTTGTTCTGTTTCTTCCACATGATCTCTAGTTTGTGATTTTCTGAAGTTTTAAGGAATATCCACTACCAGTCAAAAGTTTGGAAACACCTTCTCATTCAAGAGTTTGTATTTATTTTAATTATTTTAAACACTGCAGATTAATACTGAAGTCACCAAAACTATGAAAGAGCATATATGGAATTATTTAATTCACAAAAAAGTGTTAAACAAACCAGAATATGTTTTATATTTTAGATTCTGTAAAGTAGCCCCCTTTTTCCTTCATGACAGCTTTGCACACTCTTGGTATTCTCTCAGTCTGCTTCATGAAGTGGTCTCCTGGAATGGTTTCTAATTAACATGAGCCTTGTCAAGAGTTCATTTGTAGAATGACTTGTCTTCTTAATGTGTTTGAGACCATCAGTTGTGTTGTTCAGAGGAAGGGTTAGCACACAATGGATAGCCCTATTTGACTACTGTTATAATCCATATTATGGCAAAACCAGATTATTTCATAGTTTTGATGTCTTCAGTATTAATCTAAAATGTTGATAATAATTATAATAATTAAAAACCATTGAATGAGAAGGTGTGTCTAAACTTTTGACTGGTAATGTATTTCTAAAGTGACACATTTTAAGTGATTGTGCGCTCAGCTCTTCTTACTTTAATCTCTCAGCTCATAAGGACACCTGTGTTTGTCTGCTGGACTCCACATGTCAGAGACGTCTCAGCTCCCTGAGCTCGAAGAGAATGGTAAATCTGAGAAATGTGATGTTGTTGAAACCCCGACCCTTGACCTTTGACCTACCCATGTATCTGCAGTGCATATGACTTGGATCTGAACTTACTCTCTCCCTTTGAAAGGCTGAGTCTAAAACAGCAAACAACTGCAGGCCTGAAGGTTTCTTGACTGGAAGGTCTGTTGTTTTCTTTTTGTGTGAGCACCATCAGAGAGTGAGGTGTAACGTCCCGGTCCTCAGAGTTTCATTCTTTGGGCTTTTTTAAAACTTTTATTCAAAGACTCAAGATTTTCATCCTTTCAGCAGAAGTCATTCTTTCTTCTTTTTTCACCTTTCTGCACTCCAGACTCAGAATTCATGAGCTGTGAGTCTGTTTGCGTGTGAAAGGCCTGAACAGAGTACAGAGCTCTGTTCTCTGACTGACTCAGCATCTCGTGTCTTTTATCTTTTTTAACTTGAGTGTTTAAGAGGGCCGCTGGGAGAGCTGAGGCCTGTAAAGCTGCGTCCATCTGAAGCCAGCAGGTCTGTGATAGTGTGAGCAGCAGAGCGCTGCAGAGCTGCACACCCTCAGAGCCTCAGAGCCTCAGGGCTGAGTTATAACCCTGCGGCTGCACAGACTTCCTGTGTTTCACTGCAGAACTCTTCTGGTCACAGCTCCAGCACCTCATGTAGAATACTGTCTTTAATCTAGCTCTTATCTTAAAACATACACCACACTATCACTTCAGCAAAAATGAGGCACACATATCATATCTTTGCATTTGTTTTCAAAATCCTTGAAAGGTCACAAGCCTTAAAAATGCTCAGTGCTCATATGACTTCGAATATGGTATCGCTAACTTGTTCAAAGCTCCTGGGAAGACTTTCACACCTCCTTTGGACGCCACAGCAGGGACACATTCTTGTCTGAACAGGATGTTAATGAAAGAAAAACACAGAAAAGCCAGGGGCTTTGGTAGTCCACGGTGCACACATGCATGCACACACACGCTCACACACAAAAACACATGTAAAGAAATAGTTGGAGGTCTTTTTCTCTGTTCACTTATGTTGGAATGCATTACAGCAGTCCTGAGCAGATTGTATGTAAATCAGGCCAAGAGGTCACCAGAGGGGTTTTTGGTCAGAGTGGTTTCTGTACGCCTTGGGCTCCACTAACACCATCCGAACTGAACTCACAGATTCAGGAAACCGAACAGCTCAGGTACAAAGAAACAGCGCACCGACACATCCCATCTACACACAGCCGAGTCCAACATGTCTCATTGTATGTGGATGAAAGTCTGCTCTCCTACAATCTGCACATGTGAGTCCCAGGCAGCTAAAAAATCCTCAGCCCTGTGGGCCCCCTGGCCTCTGTGAGCTCCCACTCCCCCACTCTCTCTCCCTTCGACTCCCACATCACCAGATAAATCGCTCATGTTGTTCTGAGTGACGTTATCTCTGCAGGGCTGCAGATGTTAAAGGATCCATGAGGTTGTGTTGTTCTAACATCGTCTTCTGCTTTGACAAACGCTCTCTTTCACTTCTTAACAGGACCGGTGTTTTGTTGAAAAAATACAGTGACTTTTTTAAATCATCTCTTTCTGTTACATATTTGTTTCCTTGCACATTTAAAACAGCTGATTCTTGTGTAGTTAGCCACACAGGAGATTCTATAAAACACTGCTGTCTGGAGTCCTGCATTACCTGCACACGGGCTTCAGTCAGGTCGGTCCTCAGTGCCAGCTGCTCCCGGGCGTACACGTCAGGATAGTGCGTCTTCTGGAAAACCTTCTCCAGCTCCTCCAGCTGGTAGCTGGTGAAGGTCGTGCGGTTGCGTCTCTTCTTCCCCTTGTTGCTTTCGCCTCCATCGCCCTTGTCCAGAGGGCTCGATAGGTCTGTGCCAGGTGGTCTGTCGGATGCCGCCTTCACACCCTGATCCTTCACAGACAGGTAGCTGGGGTCCATTCCAGGTGGGTCAGAGTCCGGGGCCAAGTCAGAGTCTGTCAGACCTGAGCTGTCTTTACCTGCAGAAACGGGAAGCAGAGGTTAGAGGTTTGTGCTTTTTCAGATTTAATCCAGATTCAAAGGGTAAAAGTTCAGACTCTTTGAAGGGGGTTGTATATGGTACTTGTCACCAATAGGTGAGAAAGCGCCCGGGGAACCAGAATGGAAGTGAGACTATCAACCCCTACAGACGGTGTCAGCGATCCTCTGCCAGCAGTGCACTGATAAGCTGTTCAGGATCGAAAGAGACAAAAATACAACCACACTAAAAACCGACTGATTTAGACTGTGATGAAGACTTTCCATTCACAGTACAAGGATATACATTTATGAGTTTGCAGAGGAAGAACCAGACTCAACAGACCAGGATAAAGGATAAAGTGGGGAAACTTTTATGCTAACTGGAGAGCAGAAGATCTGTAAACTCTGAGCTCACGCCCACAAACTGAGAAAACAAAAGCCTGGTTTATACTTCTGCATCAAATCAACTCTGTAGCCTACGCATGTAGCCTGACGTGCACCTCCTCCAAACTGTAACTACGCATCAAAACAACGTGGCCTACAAGCCCTGTGATTGGTCCACTGGACAGCATCGCATTTGCAGCACTTCCGAAAAATCGCTGCACATTGGCCATACATTTAATCTCCTCTGATGTCTCCTCTATTATTTTATGTTTAATTTCATTTCATTTTAATTTGATGCTCAGACCATGATCACATGGTATGGAGCCACAGAACATAAATTACAAATAAAACAATATAATGATGGCACACGGCATGGTTGAAGTACAGCAGATCTGACTTAAACAAAGGAAGGACATTCTTCATAAAAGCCCCTAATTTACAGATATGTTTTGGCGTATCTGATTGTAAAAGTAGAATTAATTCAAACACAGAGGGACGTTGGAAATAATACCTGGGTATAACCCTCTCTCTATTATTCAGAATGCTTGTGTTCCTGCATTCAAACAAAATATGGTACTCATCGCCCACACGATTATCGTGACAAAGGTTACAGATCAATTCTATCCAGGCCTTTATACCTTGTAATGTGTGTAATGTGTATGTAACATGTATAGGCTCTATATGGGACGGACACAGGCAACCCGACTATCAGAGAGACCACACTACCACATCGACACACAAGTATGAAGTGCTCATGTCCAGGTCGGCCACAGCTGCGTACGGTCCACGCAGAGGAATAAACCAGGCTTAAGTGTTGTTGCAATTTGGACTTAGTATCAACCATAGACTGTATAAATAATGGAAGTAGTATCCGTGACATCACCCATCTGTTTCTGAAGCCAATTGTTGGCAGGGACCATATTGGAAATGTTGAAGTCAACCTAACTTCTGTCGAGGTACTGAGGCGGGCTTTGAGCCTCCTAGCCAACAGCTACAGTGTTCCCGCACTGTCAATCAAGTCAGCTAGAAAACTCGTAATCTAAATATCTTTGAAATTGCTGCGTTATGAAAAAATTTGCCCCCTCCTACAGTGTGTGCTGATCGAGAAACAAGCTATCCAGACTACACTCGTCTTGTGTACCAGGCTGTAAACATGTTTATTTCTGCTGTAAAGATCGTCTTTTTTTTTTTATTTGATTGAATGTGGTTTTCGGTACTTCCGGAGCCGGCCTCAAGCGGACACTTGAGGATCTTCAGTTTTTAAAACTTCTGCATTGGGTTCAACTCTCACGGCCGGAGGTTGGTAACAGTATTTTAGGAGCGGTTGTTTGCCTAGTTTCCATTCCAGTTCTCCAGATGCTTTCTTAACAAGCTGAGCGGCATCTCCTGTGGCTTGTACACTTACTATCAACAAGTAACTCATACAACCTCGACTCTAAAAAATACAGACGGTCCCTTTAAAGGTTAGATTTAGTCAGTTCTTGAAAAGGTAACCCTCTGACTGAGGATGACCATGATAACAACAACAAATACAGATCATCTACAGCTCAGCTCTCACAGACAGTCAGTCTCATCCAGTGTGCAGGGAGCAAAATGTATTATGATGAACATGAAATGTGTGAAGTTGCACAACTATTCTTCAAGATCTTGGCTTCAGGCTGAGAGAACTCTGATTTAAGTCATGTGGAGTCATCACAGACGTAAGATGATAAAGCACACCATCAAAGTTATAAATATTCAGCCTTCAAAGATTCTCCGCTGCTTCCTTCAGAAGAATGAAAACATTTTACACATTTGTCAGTAAAAATCTTTGGGGATATTTAACACATCAACAGAAATACATACTTCTCTTAATCCATGAAATGTCAGCGCACAGGGGACGGGTGTATAGATGTTGAAAGAGGATTTACAATTCAACGGATTAAATGAGACGTTCCAAGTTTTCTGAAACCGATTCAAAACATTTTCATCCAGCCTCTGTTCTACTCCAAACTAATATTCAGTCACTTCTCCTGCTGTAAATCAATGACTGGTAGGATCAGTGTAATAATTTATTGGGTCTGATAGGGTAGAACAAAGGAATTTCTCACTCTTTGTGAAGAAAAGTTGTGAAATCTGTTGGCGTGCGGTGCCGACTGTGTGTCGATGTGTTCGTCTCTCTGCCTGTGTAATAGATGGCCCAGATCACGACGGCTCACATGATGCATTGAGTCTGTAGATCATTCTGTGATGTGCTGGGAAACACACGCCATGGCAGTCAACTGAATCTGGCAGAACGTGCATATTCATCACACACTCCTCATTCACTGTTTATCATCTTTACGGCGGATCAGTCGATTCATGTGGCTGCAAAGTCACCTGGCAGCAAGACAGTCGCAGTTAATTTGCTGGTTAGCAATTTCCAGACACATCTTTTACTCTCTCTTTCACTCGCTGTCACACATGCACACATGCACAAACACACACACACACTTGCTGTCTTAACTTTAAAACCTCAGGCAGCTCTCTGATCATAAATTTCCTCAGCGTGTCTCTGCTTGAGTTCATGTCTAAGCTGGCAGCTCTGCTCGCCCTGCTGCTGCTGCCCCTCACTGAACGGTCCAGTTTGTTTACACGTCTTTGGATGAATACACATCCTCACTGCTGAGGATGTAATGGCTGAAAACATTTGGTCTCAAGCAGCTCAACAAAGCCTGTAAATCTGCTCTCTCTAGCTCAGTCTAGTGGCGACTCACATCGCTGCAACCTCCCGCTTCCTCAACTCCATCTGAGGTAAAGTTATTTTCATCCGCCCATCCGACCATTCGTCAGGTTAGAACCAGGAGGTGTGTGTGCATCTGAGCTCTGTGACAATTCTCAGTACTCAGTCAGCACAGTCGCTCTCACACCCACAAACACACACACACACACACACACACACACACACACACACACACACACACACACACACTCGGTGACCCTCAGCTCACGGCCATGTTAGGTAGTGTGATGAAAGGTGAGGTGAATGGATATCTTCATAGATAGACTCACTATCTCTCTTTGAGACACACGTGCTGAGTGTTGATTTCAAATGTTTCTCAGGACAAGTCATGAAGTCTAGATCTGAGATGATGGAACACACCACTCAAGACGTTCCTTCATTATGTGTGATCATATATTCCTGATATAATTAGATGTACATGTGTATGTAGTTATATCACTGTGAAGCCTTTTAACTCTTTTGTCATTATGTGACTAGGGTTATTGTATCTTTATATCTCTTTATATTATATCTTTATATCTCTGTCACTTTGTGGATCTTTGTGCTGTTACCTCCTAAAAACTTTTAGTCACTTTCTCCCTCACATGTCTTTTATTGTTTCTTTCTTATTTATCAAGCACTTTGTAACCCTGTTTTGAAAAGGGCTATAGAAGTTAATATTATTATTGTTATTATTACTTATTTATTTATTTATTTATTATTTTACTTAGTTAGTAAGGCTCCACATGTTCTTCTTAATGCTATCAGTACACATTTTTTATTATTATTTTTTTGTTATATTTTTTGGCACTTTCGCCTTTAATGTTTAGGACAGATGAGGAGAGACAGGAAATGTAGGGAGTAAAGATTGGGTCAGCAAATGGCCTATATATTGTGTATGGTTGTACATGGGGCGCACACTTTGACCGCTAGGCCAACAGCGCCCCAATGCAAAATTTTGTTCTCACTGTTCCTGTCAGTGGTACTCATTCAATGTCAAAAAAGTACAATTTTCTGAATGATGAAATGCAAAAAGGGTCTCAGCAGATGTCTGTCTAACATGAGTCTGGTCCTGCTGGAGGTTTCTGCCTGTTAAAGGAAGTTTGTCCTTGCCACTGTAACTTGCTAAATGCTGCAAAGTGCTCTGCTCATGGTGGATTAAGATGAGATCAGACTGAGTCTTACCCTGTCTTGATGTTTGGACTTTGTTTATAGTTTAACAGAGTACGGTCTAGACCTGCTAGACCTAAAAGCATCTTGAGATAATGTTTGTTGTGATTTGGCGCTATATAAATAAAGATTGATTGATTGATAAAATCAAACCTCTCAGATGCAGAGATGGCAGAGAACCACATCATGAATTACACTGTTGTTAAAGACACAGGCATTCGTTTTATTGCTTTGAATAACACTGATGGTTCAGTTATCTTATTAAAAAAATATCAAAATATTATCATCAGTAAAAGACCTCATAAAAAACAAATAAAATTTAATGTCAATTCCAACTAACACACTTTTGTCGATACAAAAGGATATTTAGATTTGATGTCCAGATTTAGTCGTCATCCCTGGGTCGACTTCTTTTGGTCATTACAACTGCAGCAATGCTACAGAGAGCTGTGCATGCAGAAGCCTCATGTCAAATGAAGTTTTAATCACATCTCTCCATCCCAACTTGTCATTGTATAGTACGGGGCTGATGCATTTTATGTCTTCCAGACTCGTCGAGCTCTGAGGTCTGGCCTCAGCAGTCGTAAAGGACTCGGGCTGAGGAGCCATGTTTTGGTGGCAGACTCACTGTGGGTCTAACGCCCGCAACACTGCCTCACTGTTCCTCGCAAACATGTATGTTTAGGTCTGATGAGAGGAATTGCATTTAATCTTAGCATAAATACTCTGTGTGTACTTCATCAGAGCTCCCTGGCATGCGCCCACAGTCCCCACCAGGCGAGGGCCGTCAGGCCGTTTGAAACCGTGAGGCCTCTCGCTGATCAAAGGCCGTTGTTTAGATCACATGTCACTGATGTTTTTTCGGCAGAGGCGGGGTATTGTGACAATCTCCTGCTTGTTATCCGTACTGTCTCTGCTGAAGCTGCCCAAGGTGAACAGCAGTGGGCTCTCCTGCAGGGCGTGGAAGACAAAAAAAACTCCTTCTGCAAAAATTGTCAAAATACACTCCACATTTTAGCTTACACCTGCACTCTTTTAAGATAGCAACACTGCTATGAAGCACATCTCAAAAACATCACATCTGAGTTTCTATTATTGTGTTTCAGATGAATACGGCATGCACAATGCGTTAAGCTGCAACCCCAGAACGCTCTGTTTTCACTGCAGTGGCTCCAGAAGTAAGCATCTGTTCCAGCGGCTGTGCAGACTGTGAGCGTCGCGGTCACAGGGGAAGTTCTGCAGAAATAAAACGCACAAAAAGTGCTTTACAAGCTGAGCAGTCATTTACACTTTAACTCGTGAATATTTCCACCACCTACTACAGGAAAACACAACAGTTTGTCCAAAAGTCTAAGTTTTCACACACTGCTAATAAAACCGTTTGTAATTATTTTTACAGCGCAGTGTGTCACTGCTGGCATCGACATCAAAATGAAATAAGGATTGATTTAAGGCCTTCCACCGCGCCTTGTTTTTAATTTATTGAGGCTCTTCGCATGTGAAAATAAGCGCCAAAATGACGTTTGTGAAGGTCAGACGTTCAGCGCGGACAGCTATTAGTTCACAGTTGAAAACGAGAGGGCGACTTCAAAGTGTATTTTAACTGGCTGTAAAGCGACAGGGCACCTTCCCTGCTTCTTTATTGACTGGGAGTCCCGGGGTCAGCTCACGGTGTTAAGAGGAAACACTATAAATTACACTCCACACGGCGACTCAGGGAGATTAACAACATGTTGCTCAAACTGAAGCAGGAATATCGGAAACAGGGGGAAACATAAACAGCAGAGACGGATTGGAAAAGGAAAGAGAAAGCACACTTTGTCAAACTAAACGCTGAAAAAGTGAGAGAAGAAAACATGAGAGCAAAGTATTTATTTAAAGTGTTTGGGGGGGTTGTTTTTCTATCTTAAAATTTGGATTAGGATGAAAAATGTAGTTTGGATGGCCGATAATTCTCAAGTATTTTTTGGCTGCAAATACTGAGGCAGGCAGACACATGGAGGGTTTATGAAGCAAAGGCAGGATGATGATTCATGTAACGTACAAGTTATTCATGATGGGAAACAAATCAACAACAGAAGACCCGTGTTTGAATGTTATATATTACACTAACATATATACATCACGTATAGGGCAGGCATGACGTTTTAGGTTCTACCGCTTGATTGATTTTTTAAATATAATTTTAAAAATGCAATCACTGAATGTATCTGACAGTTGTAGCTACTGGTGACTGCAAATTGTGTTAAAATACTTGATTGATTAATTGACCATGATTACCTCTATGGAGCTAAAAGTATCCAATAGTAGTCTGTTAAGCAGTTAAAGGTAGCTTCATCATAACCTAATAAAAAATGATATATATCACTTTTACAGAGAGACAGTCCATTCTGCTGGATCAATATAGAGCTTTATTTTTGATACTTGCTTTGCTTTTTACTTTGTCCATTTTCTGACAGAAGTTTTTAAATTCCATTTTTCAAAAACACAATTTCACTTCAGTTATGGATTATTTACTTTGGTTAACGTGCATTAATTTTGTTGGTTGTTATAATAATAATAATAATAATAATAATAATAATAATAATAATAATAATAGTAATAGTACACATTTAAAAAAATAATAATAATAATAATAATAATAATAATAATAATAATAATAATAATAATTTAAAAATAAAAATAGTAAAAAAAAATACTTTTTTGTGAAGCACTTTTCAATGCAGGTAATCAAGTGCTTAACAAAAACAATACAAACTGACAATAAAAGTAGAGGTAATAAAAAGCAAACACAATAAAATCAAAAATGTAAAAAATTCAATATTCGAATAAAATAACAGAATAAAAGCTTTCTTATAAAGGTGTGTCTTGAGTAGTCAAAAACCGTATTTGAGTTTAAATTCTGGCGTCCTATTTATGAGTGAAAGAGTGAACTCTTCGATGATCTTCTGTCCATGAGTATGTTTTCTAACAAAAATCTTATCCTTTAATGAGAATGTGTAACATAAAAAGCCACAATGAATCCTTAAAAGGGCGTTTTTCCAGCAGTGTGCTGTTAAATGCCAGCGTTGACAGGTATATAAAGTTACTCTATAGAAGTATTCAATCTCAGCTCAGTCAGGAGCTTTAAGTGACAACATAATTGTTTATTTGGAGTTTTGTTTCTCGTCACTTGACGATGTAAATCTAGTTGTCACTTTGTTTTAGCTCTGATTTTGGTCTCCACCAAAACCCACTGACTGCTACTTGTTGACTTTCTACTTTGAGGTGCTGAGCATGTGGAATAAAGACTGTACGACGACTCTGAGAGTGAGGCAAAACAGTTAACCCGTTATAAAGTCCCACAAAGTGGAGCGGAGCACATCCAGGTGATACAGGATCATAATAAGGAACAACTCTTTTCTTTTCATCACATTGTTTTCACCTGCTATGAAAAATAACTTTCATGGCCGCTTTAAGAAAGAATCTTAAAACTTTTTCACAAGTGATAGTTTCTCTGGCTGTTCTTGAAATCTAACCTTGTGTCTTTGGAAGCACAAATAACACGACTATGAATAGCTTCACACAGTTCTTGTTTGCTGTGGTGTCAGGTGTATTCATCACAACATTTAGGACAATACACACACACACACACACACACACACACACACACACACACACATACACACACACACACGCACACACACACACACACACACATACACACACACACACACTGATTTAGAGACGGTCGATGTCTCACAGACAGACCCTCAGCAAACATCAGCACACTCATTTTTCCTTGGTATAAAGTGTATTCTGCTCGTGTGATAGGTAGCCACGCACTTTGAAATCCTACTCTGCTGACTGAGCAGAGCGAGCAACCGTCTAAGCAGGCTGTGCAAAACTCACAGACTGTGAAAAGAAAGAATCCATAAAGTGCACGACTGATAAATCACCTCTCACACACTCTGTCTCCCCCCCGTGACTCTCCCTCTCTCTCTCTCTCTCTCTCTCTCTCTCTCTCTCTCTCTCTCTCTCTCTCTCTCTCTCTCTCTCTCTCTCTCTCTCTCTCTCTCTCTCTCCACCAAATGTTCCCTCTCTCACACGTTGAAGGGAAACACAGCATACTTCTTCTTTTAATCCACGCTGATCGAAACATTGAAACATTTCATTTTGCTTGGAAAACTAACAGGGTGCATGTTTGTGTGCATGCATACGATGCCATTAAAACTTATTTAACAATATACACTTCATGAGGAGAGCTCAGAGACTGAGATCAGCAGTTTGAGAGCAAAAAACGAAACCAACGTCCCCAAACCCAGTCATAAGAATGTGGATTGCACTAATCCTTAGTGGTCAGATTCATAGGCCTGCAGGAAAAATAACTATCTACAGGCAAACTACGACTGCATGTTCTTTTTAAATGGTTATTAGCTTCATGCTATTTATCAACCAACAAACTGAGCAGGTACCAAGTCCAAAGGTACTGAGGTGGATAGCAATGTACTGGAGAATCTAAATTCAATTCAATGCAATTTAAAACCTTAAATTATTTTCGAAAGGACATAGAGGTTTCCCTCATTTCCAATGTAAGATAAGATAAGATAAGATATACTTTATTGGTCCCCCATTGGGGGAAATTCTTTTGTTACAGCAGCTTACAACACGGGCCAGGGGAATACAACAATGTACTAACATAGTTAAAATATATAATAACAATAATAAATATGTAGCTGAGATAAAGACACATGAAGTTACTCTGTCCGTGCTTCTCGGTGCTATAAAACTGAATTTTTTTACATCTTGTAAGAATCAAATATCTCATATTTAATAAAGTTATAAAAATGCAGCTAGAAATCTGCCTTGAAACAACTTCCTGTTGCAAGAAAACTCCTTACGCTATTTTTTTAAATTATGTTTCTGTTTTAATTTTAAAAACATGTCTAAAATCTTGCTTCAAATTGTCACACAAGTCTTTATGAAAAGCAGAAGAGATTTCAAAGACAAGTTCAGTCATTACGAATACTTCTGATCGAATAGATTTGTAATTATTTATTGTGTAGATATTTTGTAAATGTACTTTTATTCAACTGTATGCTTATTTCTGTACATTACTTTTCATTTACTTTTAATTACTCATAATTTAATATTTACTTTTTGAATACTCACTGTTATTGTTTGCACTATCTACTTTTGCTGCTATTACCCTGTAAATTTTCCCGTTGTGGGACGAATATAGGATTAGCTTATCTTATATAATAAATTAAAACAGGTAGAAAAATAACTACAAAAATCAATGAAAAATGTAATATAAAAACAAATGTCTAATATTTGCAGTCAGGTATGGAGGAGAGGTGCTTGTTTCAGTATTGCACATGAATGGTTTGTTTATGTTGCTGTTTGTGAGTGTTTTATGTTGTGACTGCCTCTGAGCCTTTATATGTGACCAGAACCTGACTGGACCCTGTATCTTTAAAATGCTGATATTTGATAAAACACAACTTGAGGAGGAGCTTTGATTCATATTTGATGTATTGCTGCAAAAATGTTGTCAGAATATATTCCAAAAATATACACAAAAAAATGTTTGTGCTTTGCAAGGAAGACAAAACATTTGAATCAAGCTTTTATAAGTGAGGTGATTAAAGTGAGGGTCTGGATTTGTCAGGTCCTGCAGCTGTCTCACACTCTTGTGTCTTTGTTCAGTTTACATGACGCGGTGACAAAAAGACCAAAGTTAAGTCCTTGACTGTCGGAGCCAGTTTGCCCTGCTGCTCTCACTCGACCATGCAAACTGAGCCTAATGTAAATTGCTTCGCCAAACTTGAAGCTAAAAGGTAAAATGATCCTGAGTCCCTGTCACCTCCACTCTTGTCAAAAGTGTGCCTTGGTCGTCTGGGCCGTGTGGCTGGTTCCCATTACTCCCTGCTCCAGCCAATCAGCACAGACGACCAATACGAGAGGCTGAAATGGCTGAACTGGTTTAAAGATTGTGAAGGAGCAAAGCAGCAGGAGATGGGAGTGACGAGACTCATAACGTGGTGATATCACATGTGAATTTGTAGAGGATAAGTGTCTTAAAATGCCTCTGCAGGGGAGGAAAAATGTCCACATGCAGAGCTGCAGAGTTCCAGTGACGTCTCACTTTGCAGAAAAAATAAATGATGTTTTAAAGTGGCACTAACTGCAACCTTTTAATGTCTTTAAATTACACCAGCAGTGTTGCTTGTGCAAATTTGTCACTACCCTATAAAATCATTTTCTCTGAGAGACAAAAAACGTGTCAAAAGGCAAAATCTCGCCATAATTAGGCCTCCAATTTAACAACCCAGCAACAACGGAGCCAGTCTTTGTCTCTGTGTCGTTAAATGTTTACTGTGTAAAACTGGATCCCAAATGTTGCACAGTGCTCTGCTTTGACATCAGACAGCTTGAACAGGGGGTTTCCAATGGATTTTCTCTGCTGTGTGCGTGTAGGGAGGCTCGGCCTGCTCTCCAAACAGACGAGGGCAGGAAGCCGTGCTAAAGGTCAGCACCCCCTCAGACACAGAGAGAAGACACGGACACATCAAACGGGGAAGAGGGGAGTCTCTGGAGGATTGCAAAGACCAGGAGGTGACCGCTTTAGGACCATGAAGAGACTGACTTTGTTATCCTCTGAGCTATAATCAAGAAATGCTAAATCTAATTATTTGACAGCTTAAAAAACACATACAAATGTATGTTTATACGATTTACATGATCAGAGCTTTTGAATTTTATGTATTTTATGATATTTGGAAAGAACATATTTGACTTCACTGCATGCATCTGACAGCTGTAGCTCCAAATGACTGCAGATTAAGATTTTACAAATGCAATTATTATCTTAAAGTATGTCAAACATCTTACTGCACAGTTTGATGTTAATATTAGATTACTATTAATGTCTCACTTAGAATAATTCGAAACCAACTCATAATTCTTACACTTTAAGTACATTTCTGTCTACACTTTCCTTAGAGGATGCAGAACTTTTACTCATGCTGTAGTATTTTTTAAGGCATCTGAACATTTCTTTCTCTGTTTTTTTATTTTGATATCTGTTAACTTCACTCCTCTTGACAAACTACTGCATCTAAATCCCCCTTCACTGTGATGCTGTCAGTCTCCGGCTGAGCTGAAAGCTGTCCGTGCTCCACATTCATAGATCAACACGCTCGGCAATTTGCTGAGTAGAAACAGTTTATCTCCGCAGTGAGTCTAATGTATGCAAATGTGTTTTTAGACAGCAGTCGTCACTTCACCTTTACACTGCAGGCTGCATCAAACCACAAAGAATAACAACAAAGTAATTCTCTGAGGATTTAAGATAATCTGAGTGGAATACAGGTGTGATGAAAGAGATGAGGCAGGAAGTCAAATACAGCAGGACTCTCCAATAAACACATCAGGGATCATTTATCATTTTTCTGCCCAGCTCAGGAGTTCAGCCTATTTTACTGCTGCTTTCAATTTATGTCCAGTCAGTCAGAGATGTAGAAGTAAGAAGATATTTAACCTACAGTCAGTCAGAATCTCCAAGAAACAAGTCTTCACACATATCTATTAAGTTGTTAAATAACCTAATTTAAAGTTTCAATTACATCTTAAGAATTAAGTCTAGAATAAGATGCTAAAATAAGAATTTTACACATTTAAAAGTGGGTTTTCTCCTCCTGAAGGTGGTTTGACCCAGCTGGATGAGAGACCGTGAGCAGGGGAATAAAGGCGAACAGAGGAGCTGACATCTGAGTCACATTAATGCAGAGCTGCTCTTGTCTAAACGCTGAGATGTTTTTTTCCTGCCTCTTCACGGTGAATCCAGTCACAAGCTTCAAGGCCTTTTGTTGTTAAAGTTAACCTGACAGCCGACACAGATAGGCCTACATTTTATATTGAAAATCCACAAAAGATAAAGAATGCATTTTAATGCTCGCAATTTTCAACTCCAGGTTGTGCGTAAAATCAAACACACGAGTCCTTAAATGTTGTTTGGCCATGAATAGAGGAGTGTTTCAAAAATGATTCGTTTGCTTACTTCCTTTCTGTCTCAGTTTACACACATCTAATAACTGCGGTTCATTCACATCATAATCTAAAATCTGGATTTCCCGGATCTGTGTCAGGGTTAACGGATAATAAAAAAAGTAATAGCCATTATAAAAGCGCAGTGTGAGTTTTTACAAAGATTGATCTTCCTCAGATTTTGGAGCCGATTTGGGTTTTTTTATTTCCAGCGGGCTGATTTCCAGAAACTGTCAAAGCGTTTCCACCAAACAGAGTAAACTGAGATACAAGCGTGGAGAGAGGGATGGCTTCGAGCCACGAGGCATAAATATTTTTCTCCTATTTCTTATTTATCCTATAATTCTTGAAGTCATTATTATGCCATCAAAGCTCATTTGATGTTCTGTAAGTGAGTCATTAAATGTGCTTTCATCTGACATTTTGGTCTAGAGCTTTATTCCAATATTCCTTCCAATTTAGCCAAATCACTGATTTTAAAAATTCACATTTTGTTTTAATCTAGCCGTTCATACATTATAGTTCCGTAGATTATTTTCCCATGTTGAAGGTATCCAGGATACTTTTTAAACACACAGGCCTCTTAGAGCGAGTCAAACAGAGAGAGAGGAGAGAGAAATAATTCTCTCAGGCTTTGTGACTGGTGTTTCTATCCGTGTAAAATTGTAGATGTAATTCAGGAATTAATTTGCTTCAGCGCGTTTTGCTGAATAAAACATATCTATAATCAGTGTTTGTTGTTCTGCAACAATTGCAGACCAAAACCTGAAATACTGATAATTCTGAAATCGTGTTTTTGTTGTTGACTGCTGGGTCATTGTCATGAAGGTCCGTTTGCGTAATTGTTATTTTTAGTTTGTGGCCCAGAGCTAAAATTTTAGAGATATTATGACATCCTCCTGCGTGTGTGCGTTTGTGTGTGCGAAAGAGCGAGAGAGCGTGTGTGTGTGTGTGTGTGTGTTCCGTACATGCAGGCAATGATGCAGTTGAGGAAAATCCAGCTATAACTTAACTTTGTCCACAAACTGAATTCACCAAAAGCATATTTCGCCTCTGATCTTGACTCTCCTGTCTCCATCACGGCATCAGGGTGTTTTTATGTGAAGGCCAAAAAAAAAGTTCCAGCAAAAATGAAACGTTTAAGAGCCTCTTCAAAGTGTCAGCCCTTCTAACGAGGGTCAAAGTTTTATTTCCCCCCTCATCATTCCCTCATTACAGCGCTGCCCTGCGCAATTAAAGCTAATTGGAGCCAATCAGGGTGCGCAATGAAACGAAAATATTATCAGTTTGGAGCTCACTGTATGCGCCATCTGAAAACCTGCTAATTCAATTGTCCGACTCAGCTCCGATATTAAGGATTGTAATGCAGATTATCGCATTAAATGCGCCCTAATTTAATTTTGATGGCCAAAGGGACAATTTGATAGTCGGGAAGATTATGGCTCTCCTTAACCGTGTTACGCACATCACTGCTGCTTAATGTCGGTAAGAGCTGGAGTGACCTGTGCTGTGGAAGAGTGTGCTGATGCTTTTTACACACGAAGGTGCGATGCCAGCCTCGTAGGTAGAAAAAGAAGATTTTTTAAAAGTGCTTCAAGATGGAAATATTTGATGTCATCAGATTTTAAAGAACATTAAATACAATCTATTGATTTGGTTTGGTGCGTTCAAGGAACCAAAGTGGCCATTTTACGCATCTGTGGTGATCCAAACTCCCAAAGAGCACTTGGCCTTTATCTGCGGATTTTGTGGGAACGAGCAGTGAAATCATGACTCACTGGCATGCAAAACGTATCTGCACATTTAGGAAATATTATGACGACAAAACTGCATCAAGAAACTTCTCCATTACTCATGTGTTATTTAAAAACTTCTCCACTTTGATTTAAAAAAAAAGACAAACGAATCAAATCCTGGACTCTCATTCTGTCTTCGTGAACCTCACATTCATGTCAAAGGAGTTTTTCTCCACTCACCATAGCACGGGATGAGCGCTCCGTTGTGTCCGCTCTCCTGGTGCAGTTTGCTCTCCTCGGGGGGTGTTTTGCAAGAAGACCTCTGCATGAAGAGGTGGTATTTGCTGAAAGTGCCTTGCCCAGCTGCGGCGGCATCCAATGACTGGCACTCCTGCTGCTGTTGCTGCTGCTGCTGCTGGTGGAAGGGGCTACGGGACTTTTCTCCGTACGCCTGACCTTTGTTGGGCAGGAAGGCAGTGGGGCTGTATTTGGTGTCAGAGGCTGGGAATGTCCTAAAGTGGTCCGTGTGGTGGTGATGATCCCTACCTGGCGCTGCAGAGGGGCTATAATATGAATCCATGGATGTCATGTCGCAGTATGGAACGCACGGCTCGGCGTTCATGCCTCAAAAACGAGTCAAGGGGAGAAAAAGAGCTAACTTTTTTCCCTCCTTTCTCTCTCCCCTCTCTCTCTCTCTCTCTCTCTCTCTCTCTCTCTCTCTCTCTTTCTCTCTCCCTCTCTCTCTCTCTCTCTCTCTCTCTGTCCTGGTAAGGGAAGCGCAGACACCCCCTCCTCTCCTCTTCCTCTACCTCATACACATGAACACACACACATGCACGCAGACACCAGAACGCAGCTGGGTTTGGTTATAAAACGATTCAGATCTTTTCCAGGAACCACTGTCGTTGACCAAACAGTCCAAACTCCCCCTCAGGTTGCAGCAGAGCTACACAAACGCGTCTCTCCTCTGAGGATGGGACGCAGATCTGCTGGCTCTCAGGACCTCTCCAAGGTGATTCTGCTGATGACAAGAGAGGGTCAGGGCGCTTATTAGCTGGAAAAAATAGAAAAAAGTCAGTAAAACAGGGGCGGGGGGCTTAACACATGACATTAATGTAATTGGGTTATGAATGCCGTCTATATGAGTGATGGCACTGGGGCGGAGAGGGCACAATTTTACGCTTCATTCGCAGTGGTTCATCAGGGACAAATCGTCCATACTCAGCCAATTGTGTTCTTACAGCAAACTGTGGTTTGTGAATAAAACTGTGAAAGAGTTTGTGAAAGATTTTGAATGCTTTGATTAGGACTGGAAACCAATTTTAGACACATTTCCATCCTTATTATTTATCCCATCCATAAAAATACACCATGAGCTCTATGGCGCTTATTCCAAGTCGAAGGAAAATACATTTTGTTCATTTGTCTTCCATGGAAATTGTGGATAGCGAAAAAATGAGACATGATGTATCTAAAGACAAGGGGACTCATTTATAATAATTTGTACTAAAAGTTTCGCATACGCGCCCGGGATTACTATACCCACGTATTTTACATTTTTAAAATTCTAACAATCATTTTTGCGGATTGGAAAATAATTTTAACATTTTAAGATCCAATTTTAATTTTTCCCTTGTATTCTTTCTGAGACACAGCCAGAGTAGGCGCTGGTGCATTTAAAACACAGTTATTCGCACATTCTGAAGCGTTTCAGCCTGATCTTTGCGCAAAGCTGATGCAGACTAATGAGAAATTAAAGCACCATGCAACGAAAAATCAGCGTCAATATTTCAGCTCAGTCTTTAGAGCGCAGTGTGATAACTGGAAACCCTGTTGATAATAACACTGGTAATTTACAGAGGCCCTGAGTGTTGTGTATTAACAGACATACAATTACTGACGTTACCTTAGGAGAACTTATTTACAATCAAGGGAGTCAAACTGGACAATATTACAGATAAGATTTTACAATCAAAATAAATCCCACTCTTTTTTTTTATACTTTATTTTTGTAAACAGGCATAGTTAGACAGCACAACTCAGTGAAACAGAAACAGTAGGTCATCTATACATCTTTGTTATAATAGTGGAAATACAGTCAGTTCATGCAGTAATGGCTTACTAATCCCTCAATGATACCTACACAGTCCATTTCTCCCAGTAATGCAAACATTTTTCTGCTCTAAGGTTTAGTGAGTAGGTCATTCTTTCCATATTTTCAATACTAGACACGATTTCTATCCATTCAGTCTCTGTTGGAGGATTAGGTTGCAGCCACTTTCGTGTCACAGCCTTTTTGCTGGCTGCTAATAAAATCTTTATCAAGTATTTATCCTTAACTGAGAGGTGGGCTGCGGTGTCACCTAGATAAATTGATGAGAATGAGCAGTCAATCCCTGCTCCAAAAATGTTTTGTAATGCCTTAATTACTCCCCCCAATAAGACTTGATTTTTGGGCATCTTGTATATTTATATTATTTTATTATGAGGCTGAATGACATACCTTCAGACTAATCAACATTTTTCTTACTGAGCTTTAATCCCTGATTCATGACAGTTACATTGCAATTTAAATTTCCCATTTGAGTCAACTAAACACTTAATAAGCCCTTTATGAAATACAGATTTAAAAGTACCATACGGATCATCACTGGTTCATCAGAAATGCACAAACAGTTATTTCTCTGCTCTATTTCTTCTAATTCAGTCCTGTCTTTAAGATGCCATGACACATGAGAGGTCATCTGTTTGTATTTCTCCCCAAAAACAGAACCTTTCTGGTGCAATTATATTTTGAAATACTGTTTAATATGTTTGTGCTTGCTCCTTCATTTTCATATTAGAGCTTCTGCATCATATTATCCAAAAGTTTCTGAATCATTTGCACCCATGCAAACTCTGAGTGGGATCAATCAAACCAAATAAAATAAAATATGTACCATGCAATATTTGCTTTATGTGAGTCAGTGATTTAAAACAGCTTGTTAGTAAATTAATTACAGCGAGAGGGTTCATGCGCGCACAACAATATTTCCTGTAAAGTGCATTCAGATCTAAATAACAACACGAAAAGACTGAAATATGTTTTCTGGAATATGCACATTTATCTTGTCTTTTTTCAGACTTTGGGATTAACAGAATAAAATACAAACAGCATAAAGTGTGCTTCATCTCCTCCTGCAGGTGAGCAGAGAATAAGAGGTGTGGAATGAACTTGTCACACTCACACTGCTGATTAGCTGCCAGCAGAAAACCTTTCAGACTTATTGCTCCACATAGGGTGCAAATACACCCACACACACAAAACATCCACAGCCATGCACACATGGTAGACACATGCATGCACACATCCAAGAACACGTGTGTGTGTGTGTGTGAGTGAGAGAAAAGTGAGTAAGTGAGAGGAGAAGAGGAGAAGAAATCCTTTCATTTACACAATTAGATTTAGAGTGAAGTCCATCAGGCTGAAAGGTATCCATACTTCTGTTCACGCTCTGAACGACCTGGCTCACACTCTGATAGAAACTGTCTCAGGGGGGGAGATAGAATGACTTAACAAGCGTTTATGTTTCATGTAACTCAGTCAAACAAATATCTCATCCTCTCGGGATGTCAGCAGCTTGATTTACGACGGAGAACCAGACTTAATGATTACTTACCCCGTTTTAAACCTGCTGGAAAAGTGTACTGACGTCTGTGCTATTCTTAGCAGCGAGCCAGTGTTAGGTAATAATCTACTAATGGAGTAATGCTTCAGCTTTTTTCATTTTTTCAAATTCCATGCAGTGAATGCGGTGTATCGCAGTGATTTCTATGCATAATTATTCATCTTTTAATGGTTTTTATTTGAGGACATTTCATCCACCACCAGGTAACACAGCAGAAGGGACATAAATTCACTCTTTTATTTATGAATAGATGAGTTTGTGTGAGGAGAAACCAGAAGGAATAGCATGCACTTCATAAACTTCTATATGCTTCTGAATATGATCTGATTTAACTTCAGGAAGTCTGCGACCGCTGTAAATAGAGATGGAATATAGTGTGTTTTTTTGCTGTGTTGTATGTATGTTTAGAGTGCGGTGCATGCTTTAAGCCACAAGTATTATTTGATCTCTTTTCTTTCACAGAAAAATATGTCCCTACTTCTTTTTTTTTTTTTTTTAACTGTAATTGCTTTATTATAAGAACCATGCAGAGTCACAGAGCAGGATGGTCAAAGTGAGAGTGAGGGACTGAGCTGCTCACCATTAAAAAAATATTTACGTGTTAGTTTTCTGGCACAGCCAATGAAAGCTTCCCTTTAACAGTAGGAACACCTGCAGTGAATAAGAGAGCATTAAAACACACACACACACACACAAACACACACACACACACACACACACACACACACACACACACAGATGTACACTCTGACAGAGTGCCTTCGTGTGTGCATACACAGAAATAAAAAATCACTGCCGTCATATTTTACTTCCAGAAACAGAGATGAAGCCAGATTCCTTTGGAACGCCGTCTCTGATGACAGACGTTACTTATTTAAATTTAATGTAACCAGTTACCAGTTCAATAAAATCAAACGTTTGATTTGACAGTTTTTATTCAGCTGAGGAGACGACTCCAAATCTGCGTGCATAGGATGATGATGGTCTCTTAGAAATAAAACTGTTATTTGATGAGATCTTTTTTATTATTTGGTACATTTTATTGAATGTTTTCAATCTAGACCAGCTTCAATTTTACTTCAGCATTTGTAGAATTTCCAGAAATGTCATCACACAGTAACATTTTTCATACTTAAGCTCACGACTCAGATCCTAACTTTAACAGCGGACCAACACAAAAAAGAAAAAGGGAATTTTTATCACCACAAAAATCCATCTCTTTTGTTTCATTACACACTTAATGAGCTCTTCCTGAAAACTGTACAACAGATGGGGTTAACAAGTTTTGCAGGAAGACAAAATGTCAGCAGACAGTCGTCATCTTCTTCTTCTTATATATTTCTCTTTGCCGGAAAGTTCTAAACTAAGACTCTGTTGACTCACAGCCGTGACAAATTTTTTAGGAAGCAGTGTGTAATCATGTTTTATTTTCTGAAATTTCCTTTCTAAGCAAAGACATACACACATTGTCTGAATGGCACAATGAGTGGGACTGTTGTCAGAGCGAGTGACCTTACAGTGGCCCTCCAGTGTGTGCAGTTTTCAGATGTTTTTCCTCTAATGGGTTCTTGTGAGATATTTGTGAATGTTGGGGTTAAAAGAAAACATGAGGACACGGAGGAGACACGAGCCCACATCCTTACTGCTCTGACAACATTAAACTTTAGCCTTAGCAGTTTGCTTTCGCCTCTGGCAAAGCGACTTGATTGAGGCCTTTGATGGGCATTAATACAGCGTGGAGAGACGGCTTTGTTCGGGGATGGAATTGAACATAAAACGGAAAGCGGAAAAGGAAGGAGAGAGGCCCACAAGCTGATCTTATTTAATTTCACATAAAAGAGACATTCCATTTTTCTCTGAGCCTGTTTGGGCATCTCACTGTATGAAAACCCAGAGGTTTCAAAACAGGGGTCACATGTGGTGTGTGTGTGTGTGTGTGTGTGTGTGTGTGTGTGTGTGTGTGTGTGTGTGTGTGTGTGTGTGTGTGTGTGTGTGTGTGTGTGTGTGTGTGTGTGTGTGTGTGTGTGTGTGTGTGTGTGTGAGCGCAGTTTGTGTAGCTTTTATGAAATCCAAACGTCAAAGTCTGGCACATCACATGTCGTTGTAGACTTTGAAATAACAGCTCAGCGGCTCCTCATGGCTAAATCAGAATCAAGGAACATTTTGTGCCACTACCTGGCCACCAGCAAAACATCTGTAATTAGTCTGCAGCGTGTCCTCTGTGTGTTTTTTTTACAGTGTAAAGAATGACCTAAGCTCTGTTTGTTCTTCGTGACATGCAGATATCTGCAGTGCATCTGACTGAATCACAGATTGCTCTCCTGTCAGATCCTATTACAGCATTTTCAGTGTAAAATAACAGCACCGCAGCAGCTCTGAGGTGAACTCTTTGAGAACTCCTCCACTCAAACCACTTTATGTATTTTTAATTTGGGGAATGCAAAGTGAACTGTGAGAGCGTTTGTTTTTACAATTTCCCATTTACTATTCATAAGAGCGCGTTATTCTGTAAAAGTGTTCCTCTTTAAAACTGACAGAAATACTCTCCCTTTACTTTGGCCTGCTGTGTCATTAAATGTGCTTTATTTGGTACATTTAAAATGATTTAGACTTTATCAAAGCCATGATTAAAGCGCAGAGCTTGTGTTAGAGAGCAGAGCTCTGGAGGAGTCAGTGGAGCCTGTGGCATTGATTTGGGGATTATGATTAAATCCTGTGAATCTCCGATATAATGACACACACTGGAGAACAAACAAAGTATGCTCTTCTGCTGCGTCACAGAGTCTCCTTCATGTGGTCAAAAAGAACAATAGAACATTTAACAATGCAGCAGTTCATTTAAAGTTTTACTCTCTATGATGGAGATGTGAATAAGGTTTAAAAAGATCTTCAGTGTAGGAATTTAATGGAACCTTTATCAGTAAGTTTGTGAAGTTTCAATGACTTCAAGTGAAGTCAACAACTTTAAAAGTCTGGATCACATTTTCAGAAAAAATAAAATTGTGACGCTTATTGTTTCTAATTGAAGAAATTTGCATGAAGAAAATTTGCTGTGTCACTAAAAATATTAAAAACAATATTAATAATAAATTGTATATATATTATATATTTATATAGCACCTTTCAAAACACAGCTACAAAGTGCTTTACACCACGGGTAAAATGCACTACGGCAAATTAAAATAACATTAAAAGCATGGAAAAACATAAAAAAGTGCAATATACACTACCAGTCAAAAGTTTGGACAAACCTTCTCATTCAAGGGTTTGTATTTATTTTAATTATTTGAAACACTGTAGATTAATACCAAAGAAATAAAAAAATATGAAATAACATATATGGAATTGTTTAATTAACAAAAAAGTGTTAAACAAACCAGAATATGTTTTATATTTTAGATTCTGTAGAGTAGCCCCCTTTTTCCTTCATGACAGCTTTGCACACTCTTGGTATTCTCTCAGTCTGCTTCATGAAGTGGTCTCATGGAATGGTTTCTAATTAACATGAGCCTTGTCAAGAGTTCATTTGTAGAATGACTTTCCTTCTTAATGTGTTTGAGACCATCAGTTGTGTTGTTCAGAGGTAGGGTTAACACAATGGATAGCTCTATTTGGCTACTGTTGTAATCCATATTATGGCAAAACCATATTATTTCATAGTTTTGATGTCTTCAGTATTAATCTACAATGTTGAAAATAATTCAAATAAATGAAAACCATTGAATGAGAAGGTGTGTCCAAACTTTTGACTGGTATAGTGTATAATACAATCAGGTTGTGCTGGAATTAAAATAAATAAAACAATTGAGCCAATAATGCAGTAAAACTTGACTCACAATAAAACAAATTAGAATCTAAAATAACAATAAAATTAAAAACAGGCAATGAGGAAATTCACTCTAAAGAGGCCTGTCTTTAAAAGTAGGTTTGGTGATGAGGCGGGCTGATGGAATAAGATAAATCTACCTGAGGAACGTAGGCAGCGGCGGGGCTCATAGGGTGTTAGTTAATCTGTGATGTATGATGGGGAAGTTGATGTAGAGCTTTGAAAGTGATTAGTCAAAGTTTAACCAGTAGCCAGTGCAGGGATGAGAGAATGTGTTTGATGTGTTCTTGTCTCTTGGCGTTGGTTAATAGTCTGGCTGCTGTATGGTTGTGCCCCTTTATATCCTTATCATACACTACAGAATGGACATATTCCCTGTGAGCACACATGTTGTCCTTGCAGTTATGAAGCTTTGATAGAAAAGTGGCGTCAGTACGAGCAGCTGAAAAGCATCTGTAGAAACAGAGAAACTGAGTGTTGTGACAATGCTGTCGACCAGTCTAAACGTAACGTGTTGCTGTAACCTGCTTCTCTGACGTAGACATCTTTAGGCTCTCTGACTTTTATATTTAGAAAATGTGTGAGCAGACTTTGAACTTATTGTTCAGTTCAGTCACATTATTAACACAGCGGGGGAACTCACATTGAAGCTGAACCGCCGTGCAATACTTGATTGATGATTTACTGGATTTATTATCGCTTCCATGTTTCTCAGACAGAAACTGTGTTTAGCTCTTACGTTGCATTTTATTGTAAAAAGAATCACATAAAAAGGGTTATAAATTAGTTATATTAACACACTCCAGCTGACGTCAGCCGCTTTAAAATATATACACAGAAGCTTTATAGACTTTGCGCACTTATTTGTATGATGCTGTCACTCAGTTTAACTCTGTTCTACACTTCTTTGTGAGTGTGAGAGAGTGTGTGTGTTGATAAATTTCAGAAAAAAATATCTCCACATGTGAATACTGTTAATGCTCTGATTCAGACACCAATGAACAACAGATCACAACTAACTCTGCCGGTTCTCAAGATAAAAGACTGAAAACATGAGCATCATACTTCACTGTATGCTCCAGATGAAAACATTGAGTAATCTAAAATACACTGCAAATAAAAAAAAAACCTAAGACACTATATTGAATTATTAATATTTCTTTGCTGATTAAAAAAGGTAGTATTTGATACAGCAAAAAAAATGACCCATTTTTATTTTTCAAATATGAAGAGTTCATTTGCAAAAACAGATAACTCAGTTTTGAGCCATTTTCAAAATACATATCTCTTTTTTATATAGATTCGTAATAAAGTTACATTTTCAAGATATCTCTGATTACTAAAGTAATTTTGACTTAGTCAAAGCAACCCAACCTCAGTTGATTGATCATACCAAAAGCTAGTATTAGAACAAATATGTTTTTTGAAACATCTTTTTTAATTTTTCAAAAGGGAGTTAACTGTTTTTGCAAATGAACTCCTCATATATTTGTTGAGTTTTTACAATATTTTAATAAATAAATAAATAAATAAATAGAAATAAATAGAAAAAATACCAGTGTTGGGCAAAAGCATCTCACATTGCCACAGATTTTTCAGTAATGTGCAGGACAAGTAGAGACAAACGAACCCCGGTGGCAGTGACAGTTATACCTAATATAGTGCTCTAGCCCTTTCCCTCCTCCCATCCCCGCCCCTATTCTCCATCCTCTCTTGTCCTGAAAATTGAATACATAATATCTAAGAGTTAGATAAACCACACAAAGTTAAAGTTTTGTGTCAAGGGCCGGATCACAGTCCAAATCACATTTCATAATGATATTGTTTGAGCGCTATGACAGTAGGATACGACGGGTTCTCATGTCTCATAGAATTTACCCTTCAAGCTAAATGACCGATTGTTGGACGTGGTCACTTATTTTTACATCGTCCATGTGATTAAAAGGTAGTGTAAAACAAAATTTTTAAATGAAATGAATTAAATGAAAGAATAAGTCAAAAGGATAAACCTTATAATAAAGATGTCCTTGATATGCAGTGGCGACAGAGAGCAGAGATTACTGCTGCTGTCTCACAGCTTTAGGGTCCCTGGTTCACATCCCGGTGTGGCTGTGGATGATGAAACACTGGGCTGACATGCTGAGACACCAAATAGAATACAAGTACAAGTTTATTTAATGACTACAGATTATTTTTTGTTTTTATTTGATACAAATTTATCTTAAATATCATTTTAAATTCAGTCAACGTAAAATTTGAAGGCAACCTTTTATTGATTCAAACAACTTTGTTTTAATTCTTCATGCCTCCTACATAGCGATACATGATTACTGCAGATTGAGAAGAGTCACTTTTGTTACGTATTTTCCCTGCACTTCACTTCTTTATCAGCTGTCCAGGGAGAGGAAAAAGGACTGAAAACTGAGCCTGAACAAAAATGATCATAAAAAATCTTTGCATAACTGATGTTTTACAAAATCCCATGCCATGCCAAAGCCTTGTTTTTTGTATTTATCTAGGATTCATGTCTCTGTAACTTCGGGATTTTTGGTTACGTCCATGTTTCAGTTTGAAAATCCATAACGCTACATGGTAAAACAATCCTCTTGTGTGTCTCAGTGTGTGTATCAGTGTGTGTGTTTGTGTGTGTGTTGTGTATAAGTTGCTGCTGGTCTGGTTTGTCTCCTCCTCACAGTGGTACACAGATCTCTTGGCAAACGTATCGTCTCTCTGTTGTCCTGAACGCCTGACATTAAACACACAGACTCTCCTGTAGCTTTGTTCACATGGACGTCAGGTTGTGTGATCACATCATCCTCCTGCTGAATCTGCAGCGTGTGTAGCATCTCCTCCCTCCTCTCTCACCCTGCAGCCGAGAGGGGTGAGAACACACCTGCAGGATCACACATCTAATCTGACTGATGGTTTTCTCTGTGAGGATGAGACAAGCTTCTTTTAGCACTTTTATGTGAGGGTAAAATTGGTCTCACATGAGGCGGGGGAAGCAAACTGTGTCAGTGGATTTTCTGATCAAATTAAATGAAGAAAGAGGGAAAAGTAAAAGGACCCATCGGGCACGCTCTTCTTGAATTTAATAAAAGTGCCCCAGGAGGTGGAGATGGAAAAATCATCTGTTCTTGCTTCGTCTCTGCTTCATATTTTGGGTCGGTGTGTTATCTCTGTGTTTTGCGCACTGTGCCAGGGAAACATCTGCTCCACTTCCTGTCGAGGAGCTTTAAACATCTGGCACCTTATGTATGTGTAGGAATGGTCCAAAGATAGAGCAGGTAAACTCCTCGTCCACCCCGGGGTTTCTGCGTCAGAGGCACAGAATGTTTAAATTTACAAACATGCTTTTATAAAATGTACATATGGCACGATTAAAGCAATATTTTTGTTCCATAAAAACTTTACAAAGTCATCCTCTTAGTTTTTCTCTTCATGCCATCTCTTCTCTCCGTCCTCTGACTTTGTGCATGCGTTACTGCGTGCAGCAGAAACTCTACTTTTCTGTGCGTGCGTTGGTGCAGACTCAGTTCAGGGTTCTTATTTTCCATCTGCCTTCTTTGAAAACATCTTGACTCTGGGTTCTGCAGAACTTGCAGAACGGATGAAGATGGTGCCCAGCACATCCAGACCCTCAACATATAACACACACACACACACACACACACATGAACGTTTATGAGGATCTGGAAAAATGTTTCCCACATGTGACTGTACCTCCAGAATCTGCTCTTGATGTTTGGATTCTTCCTTTACTGATATGATCAGTTTAGAGAATTATCCGCCTGCTTCATCAAATTCAGAGCACACCCGGTGAGCACACACACAGAACAGAGATGTGTGTGTGTGTGTGTGTGTGTGTGTGTGTGTGTGTGTGTGTGTGTGTGTGTGTGTGTGTGTGTGTGTGTATTTCTCAGACAAAGTAATGAATTTAGGTTCTGCCGCTGGTCTGAATTGTTCTCTGTCTTTTGGGCGGTCTATTTGTGACCTGAAGTGGGAGGTTAGTGGATGGAAAATCTCTATTCACTGACTTCCATGCATTTGAGCTCAGAGTGTGATATTCAATGTGAATGCAATAAAGTCCTTCAAACTTGTTCCTCCTCAGTATTCATAAAAAAGTGTTTCATGCTTATATAATCTAGTGGACATAAAACCAGCCTTTTGATGTGACCAAAATAGCACAATAATGGAAAAAAGGAACATTTTTTCACATCTATTATCTATTTGAATGATCTGTCATCTGTAGAGATGTCGTTAAGTCTAATTTCAAGCACAATCCATCTCTCTTTTCGCATTTGAGCTGTCATCTCAAACAACAGACACTCTTCTCTAACCACCGAGAACTCTTGGCTGTTTTCAAAACCACCTGTTACCTACTATTTTCAAACCCGGTATGCAGCAGGGATGGGCATTTCAAGCCAAAATACAATACTATTCCATAATCATTGGCATCTATTCGACGATGTGTTAACATTACGCTCCAAACTGCTAAAATCTGCCTACCTCTTACCCTGCGAGATGATTGGCTGTTCTATGCCGTCTTCTTCTTCTTCTTCCTGATGTTGGCTGAGAACTAGCGTTTAAGACACACTAGCGCCCCCTCCCTTTCCAGTTGTTGGGGGGTGTAATTACAAGTTTGAATATATCAACATTTTATCGTACATTTGTTATATTTATACTAGGGATGTACATTTTAAGTATTTTCCATGATCCATTTTTGGAAATGTTAACGATCAATTATCGATTAATTGATATTCTTACGTCAAAAACAATGCCAAATACGTTGTTTTACCCCTAAATTATATTTTCTACAGCAACAAAATGCAAATAACTGACGGGATGGAATACGGGCACACGTTTGACACGCAGAATATCAACGATCAGGCTCATTAAAATATTCTACGCGGACATAATCTTATAAAGTGAAGGCTCATAATACTAACAGAAAAGTACTTCAGACTCACAGTGTCCAGTTTTCTGTCTACTCGTTCTTATTGAGAAAAATCAACATGTGTATTCGGTCAGGTGTCAGCCAGGAGCGCAACCGGGTCATTATCAGGAGAAAGCTCAGACGGCTCTGATGTTGCTGCTCTGCAAACGTAGCGTACCTGAATTTCCCACCTGTCTGTTGCCTTCGTATCCAAAGGTGGGGAAACTTCCTGTTTAAAGCTGTCAACCATCGTGTCCGTGTTGTTGTTGGCAGCAGTTTTGTATTGATCCTCTTTGAAAAAGCGCGCATGGAGACCTGACGCACAGCCGCAGCCGCCAGCTGAGCGTCTCCGCTGTGCGCAACACCTTTAACAGCTGATTCACATCGAAACATGCTTTAAACTTAAAACACCTCCCTGATAGCTGAGTGTAATATGAGACCACATGATGTTTGTTCCACGTGACGGAAAACTGATAACAAAAATGTG
Organism: Notolabrus celidotus; assembly: GCF_009762535.1. Classification (NCBI taxonomy): domain Eukaryota; kingdom Metazoa; phylum Chordata; class Actinopteri; order Labriformes; family Labridae; genus Notolabrus; species Notolabrus celidotus. The sequence continues at coordinate 11,329,479 of NC_048274.1, forward strand.
TGTTTTGAGTAATTTCTTAACAATCAATTAATCGATAATCGATTAATTGTGGTCATCCATAATTTATACTAAAGCTGGGGTTGGTAGTCAGATTTAGATACACTTTTTGTTATACTGGTTAAAATGATCTTTATGTCCCGATGTCAATCAATACATAATGTGCTCTTAAAAACTAAACTAACTTTCTACAACCGGAGTAAACCTGGGAAAACACCAACCAATCCCTGCCATCAGGAGCCAAATCATGAAACCAATCAAATCCCATCCTGCCGTTCTGCCCGCCTCCTGCGAATGTTTGTTTATGTTTTTAACTTTCACTATGAATGTTTTGGTGTTTTCTTACCGCTGAGTGAGACATGAGTTGACGTAGTGCAAAACACAAACAATTTGCTGAGGACCGGTTTTGAATCAGTCACGATCATATGATCGCGAATCAGCAGCGTTCGTGCATGTGAGCGGGGGCCTTGTTTTGGAGGAGGTCCGAGGGGAGGGGGGGAAGGGTTAGGAAATGCTACATTCAAATTCATGCTAGTTTTCCTTGACTACCAACCCTAGCTTTCAGAAAGATAATATTGAGATAATTATCGTTATTGTTTTATCGCCCAGCCCTTACTTCACCGTACATTTAACGGACCGTTAAACGTCTGATACAACTCCAACACAGTAGGTGGGGATAGTGCATCTTAAAACCAAGTAGCACTGTGCATTCTGGAAAAAATTACGCAAGAGAGACTGGTCCGCTGCTTATGGGAAATTTTCCTGAATGAGTTCGACATCCGGGTAGTTTTGGCATACTGCAGATTTTGCTCTTGTTCACATACTACATGCAGAATTTTGGCCAAATCATTACGTACTGCTAACTAGAAGGCGTTTTCAAAAACATCCTTTGACTATTTTTTAAGCTCTTGACTGACATTTAGAATATACTAACAGAATAATAGGTTTAATTTTCTCTCATACATGAAAGAGTGCTGTGGAAGCAAAGGTGGACTTGAGCCACAGCTTTCTGACTGTGCAGGACAAAGAGGGTTTCAGGAATCAAGCACACACACACTCGTTTGTGAGGGCTGCCTCGAAATGACAACAACTTAGACAGAAAAATGACTGCTATGAATCAAACTCTTGTCTCCTTAGAAATCACCCACTGGTATTTAACTGGCTAATGCTTGGCATGTTTGGTAACCTCTCTGGCCTGGTGTGTGTGCCCGTACCTATAATTTAGTTCCCATAAGCAATCGAATACTGGCTCTACTGGGCAGGAAGCTTGAAGTGAGGTTTTCATTTGGCTTCACAATCTCTGCAAACCACAGCCACAAATATGTCTGAAAAATCCTCAGAGGGTAATCACACTTGAACATGGTGATTGCACAGCTGTCAGCAACAAATGTGATAGCAGTTTCAAAATGCGCTCGTGTGTACGGCAGTAAATGATTTTTGAAGAATCATTTTTCCCTTCAAAATAGTCACTAAAGTATCTGTAAAAAAGGACAAGTTATCTTTTTGAAGACTCACTTGGAGGCAATGCGATACTGCTGTTTGTTTTGGGGGTTAATCTTTTCATTGTTCTTGTAAATTGAAAATGTGCGCTCAGTAGTTTCCAGCGCCAGATCAGCCGAGACGCTGCCAATACAACTGAATCAATGCACAATTTCAAGTTTTGTTCTTTGCTAAATGGAAACACAAGCAGTGGAGACATGTGATCCTGATGTGCACCAGTATGAAGATACTTCATAAACGCTGCACTGGCACCTCACTCCTCTCCAACCACTTCTGAGAGATAATTCAGTGCAAATAGGTTGCAGGCTGCAATCTAGAGGGCACTGTATTCTGAATAAATTACACAAATGTCCTGCAATTTGTTCTCTCCCTCCCTACCAGCCTGTCTTTGTAAATGTCCAGATGTTGAAGTGTTGATGCTGATGCTGTTAGCTCTGTTTCCTCTCCCTTTATCGTTCCGACTTCGTTCACATGCCGCACGTCTTTTATCTTCTTCTGTCACGAATATAGTCTTAATTTAACTGAAGCCTCTAAAGCAGAGCTCTTGGTTCACATCTTGAAAAAACAGTGAGGGAGAGCTGCTTCCAAAAACTTTGACTTCTGGTTTTCTTACTAGATAAGATTTGTTGTCCTGACATCAAATCTTTGCCAATTTGACTTCAATTGATATATTTTAGGGCCACTTTCTGTTGACACGCACTTCTTGTTACTAAAATGTCCCAATAAACTAAAAATAAGAGTTGATATGAAACAATTATTCATCTTTATAAGAGGGTTTTTCAGCTGATATTTGTTGAAAACGACACATAACTTCTCAGACAGGGAACCCTTGTTGGTTATAACACAAATGGGTTAAGATTAAACACTGATGTCTATGTTTTCTGACTTCTATAATCTTATTATGTAACACACACACATGCAATATTTTCCATTTAGAGGTTGCTGTGTAATGTTTCAATCTGAAATAACATCATTAGATTTGATGCAGTGCTGTTATAATTTATATTTTATTATTGTGGTTTAAAAAAAAAATCTTTTTGAATTCATCTAACATCTACTTTATCATGTGATTTATAAAACAGAGACAGATTTGCACATTTAAGCACTTCCTGTTCACTGAGGCTCATTTTCCGTTCATGTGTGAGCAAAGAGAAGACAAAGACAAACGAGTCCCGCTCCACAAACAGCAGTCCATCAAAGGAAGTCAAGACTCTCCTCCTACAAGAGTCTCATTCTCTGAAACAATGTCACTGAGATAAAAGTTGACTGTGATCTCCAAGCACGACCTTTGACCCTGACAGTGTTTGGATTAGAGAGGAGCAGGATCCTGTGCATCCCTTTGCGTTTAATCTCTGAGCCTCAGTCAGATCTGGAGAGGGGCTGCCGTGGGGGGGCAGACTGGAGGAGACCCCTCCTGTGTTTATTTTGGTATAGTCGATAGAAGACTCGCAGCAAGGTGCTCGCTGTCATCGCCATGACCTTTGAACTCAGGCCGCCGGACATCACCAAGACTCCAGAGAGGTGAGGGCTGCAGCAGCATGTGGGTCGCTCAGTGGAGAGGTCAAAGGGCACGGCTGCACAGATGTCAAGATATAGCTTCACTGAGAGCAGTGGCCAGATGATTGTTAAAGGTAGTAAGACATGAGGGCAGCTGCAGGTAAGAAATTAATAGTTGAATATAAAGATGTCTCCATTTCCTTCCAAAGGGATGTCAAAATACTCCCCATAAAGGATGCTAACATCTGGATTATTTGGAGCTTTTGCAGCCACAGTACTAATGCCTCATTGATGATACAAGAGTATATGGCGTAACATCTTCTTGTGTCATTTTGAAGTAGACACTCAAGATTTGAACGACTCGTGTTAGTTTAGTGTCTTTTTTCTGTTTCACCTCTGAACTGTTAATCCAGTGCCACAGGTGCTGCATTTGTCGATAGAGCTGTCAACCATTTCTTATTCCCACGTTCTGAGAGAGCTGTCATATCATCTGTCTCTTTAACACAGTTTAAGGTTCACATCAGAATGCTTTGAAATAAAATACATCAGTAACAACTCATGGCTGACTCTTGGGATACTTTCCTCTAGGTCTGTCAGCATTAATGCATTAATCGTGATTGGATTAAAATCCAAAAATAACACGTTCATATTTTTGTTGGATGCTTTTTTTTGTCCATTTTGAAACACCAACTTTCAGCTGCTCCTGAAACCACCATGATGTAAAATAACAACATCACTAAGGTTTTAAAAAGCCCACTTCATTTTAAAACACAAGACAGTTTGGTTGAAAAGTCCAAAGTAATATGCACTTTGTGTCAAACAGAATTTAAATATCACTGAAGTGCTTCAATTTTGAGGTACCGCCTTTTGAGCTAAGCATTCAGGTGCCGCCAATCAGACTGATGTCGGCGAGCAACCACGTCACAGAAACTGTCATTGTATTTATTTGATTTCCAAATCAAGACACTGTAAGAGTTGCTTTAAATTGTTAAAATGGAATTTTAAACATGTGGTATGAAGTGCACTCAATTTGGTGCCGGTTTGGCTTTGTGACTAAGTCACGCACCTCATATACAGAGGGTATAGTCCTCAAGGAGGCAGCCTGGGTTCAACTCCAACCTGCTGTCTCTCTCTCTCTCTCTCTCTCTCTCTCTCTCTCTCTCTCTCTCTCTCTCTCTCTCTCTCTCTCTCTCTCTCTCTCTCTCTCTCTCTCTCTCTCTCATCCCATCCCATCCCATCCTCTCTGAATAAAAACATAAAAGCCTGGAAATAAACATGTACATTTGAAAGAAAGGCAGGAGAAATTGCATTAATCAAGATTAATCATATGAATAGTGAAATTACAAAAATGTATAATTCGCCAGCCTGACATTTTTTGGTCCTGCAGCACATTTTCAATTTTTGAGGATAAATTACAGCTAGATGATGTAGATATATCTCTGCTCTTTCTTCTTTTTTCGTTTTAGAGTTATAGTTATGCCTTTATTTAATATGACAGGAGGAGGAGAGACAGGATATGTAGGTAGTAGAAAGAGGGGGAAGACAAGACATGCAGCAAATGGCTGAGGCTGGGAGTCGAACCTGTGACTATAGGCTCTGTACATGGGGCACCTGCTTAAACCGCTAGTCCAACGGTGCCCCAGCGCTTCTTTTTCATGGTCATGGACTTTCTCAGGATGCACTTGATGCATCGCTGAATTTCAAGAAAAATGACCAATATATTCCCTTGGCGGCCATGTTTGTCAATGTGACAATTTTATTGCGATGCTTGAATACTTTTACCAAATATATAAAGTCATACCACTGTTTTCCAGGTTGAAAGTCCTGTAAACATCTGACCTATAGTCACTATTTGGCTGCTTGATTAATCAGAAACTGAAGAGACAATATTGGTATTGTGGTGTATTTAAAGGTAAACAGCATATGTGATAAAGCATTATCTGTCCGAAGACAACAGCTAACATAATCATTTATTTACATTTTGTCTATTTCCGGAATGATAAATAATAAATTACACTCTCATGTACATTAAAGGAAGTTTGGTTTCTTCATTAGCATCACGTGTACAGCTGCAACAGGTATTTGTTGAATTTTACTGCATTAGACCGACACGCCGCTTCAAACACACTGCTCATAATCAGGAATCCTGTCGTAGCACCATGAGGAAGAATTAATCAGATAAATCATGGATGGACTGGTCTGATGTTTTATAGATACACCGTTCAGGAAGAGGTTGAGGCTTGTATCTCGTTATAGTAAGAGTCATGGAGCTTATGTTGTCTCATAAAAATGTCGGTCCAGAAACTTTGCATACTGCTGCTTCAGGAAATCCAGCATTAGCTCAAGTATTTACTTTTTATCTTTGACTTCTGATTTATTCTGGAGAAAAAACATGTTGACAAGAGTTAGGACTGCAGATCTGAATGAAGATTTTCATTTGTGTTTTTTTAAAATAGAGAATATCTTGGACCTGCTCTGGCCTAAGGAAGCCATAAAAGGACATGATGAAATATTTTATTTTCCCTGATTTCTCAAGCTAATTTTGTCGTTATCTTGAGAAAACAAAGCTTTTTATCTTGAGATCTTGACTATTATTTCTCGTAATAGTGGAATCATTTATCTAATTTTATTCATTTATGTTTTTGATCTTCAACCTGTAAGATAAATGTCTCGTAACAAAATGTATTTTTATTCTTTACTGAGGCAAAATTCTTTAAGCAAAACAATTGATAAACTGATTACAGGCCTTTCCTATTACCTGAAGTTACTTGGTAAACATATGTATAAATGTGCTCCTTTTATGTTATGTTTTAAAGCAATAAAACTGCTAAAAATGTAAAATTATGGGTTGATTTTAAGGAATTTGTTCATTGTTGTGTCAAATACAGAAGCACTAAAAGAACATGTGTAAATACATATTATTTTCTCTGTTTTTTCGCCTTATCTTTCTCGTTATCTTGAGAGATAATGAGTAAAATAAGTTGCGATCTTGATCTTAAAAAAACAGGTGAAATTTTCTTTTTTTTTTACTTTTTATTTATATACTTTTTTCAATTGACACACAACAAGCACACATACAGGAGATGTATTCCCTTACACTTAATCTTTACATCTTAATGAGAAAATTTCCTATAACTAGAATCGTCTTCATTACATTCTTATCTTAATTCACAGTATAGATTCATTGCTTATAGTTTACATTTACAGAGGTGTATTTAGGGAAAAACTGAACTGGAATCAATAAATCAAATCAAATCAAATAAATAAATAAATAAATAAATAAATAGAACAAGAGGTGACTAGAGCTCAGGCATCGCCTGTATCACTGGTGCCCATGTATTGAGAAACTTGTTTGTCTTCAGCTGTAACCTTGCTGTGATTTTTTCCATTATAAGGACAGCTTTAACTCTGCCTCTCCATTGCGAAATGATGGGAGGAAGCGGATTCAACCAGGACATTGTAATTGTTTTTTTGGCTATTAAAAGCAAAATTCTTAATAAAGATATTAAGTCTGCATCTTTAATGTTATCAGGGGTTATGCCGAGTATGAAGAGAGAAGGATTTAAAGAAAATGTGATCCCAAAGATTTGTTGGAGTTCTTTTTGGATGTTTTTCCAAAAATCAATAAGTTTTGGGCATTCCCAAAATATATGGGTGAAGTTCCCGACTAACCCACAGCCCCTCCAACACAACTCAGATGTGTTACTGTATTTGGAGGTTATAGAAGGAGTATTGAAATACCGCATTTTGACCTTCCAATCAAATTCCCTCCATGCCGGGCTGTGTGTCAGTCTGTGTCCTGCTCTAAATGTGTCCATCCAGTCTTCATCTGTTATTATGATGTTTGCTTCCATTTCCCATTTTTCTTTCACCCCTAAGTTGTCATCCCCAGATTCGTGTTGCAATGCTTTATAAATTCTTGAAATCACTCCTTTTTTAACTTCATTCTCTTTAAATGACAGGAACACTTCCTCTAGTTCGGATGTTGTTTTACAAATATTATCCCATTGTTTATGTCTTTGAAGGTAATTTCGGAGTTGTAGAAATTTATAAAAATCATGTGTTGGGATGTTAAATTCCCTTTTAAGTTGCTCGAAAGATTTCATGGTTTGATCAGTGAACATTTGTGCGATATATGTTAACCCTTTGTTTGTTGTGCCAAATACAGAAGCACTAAAAGAACATGTTTAAATACATATTATTTTCTCTGTTTTTTCGCCTTATCTTTCTCGTTATCTTGAGAGATAATGAGTAAAATAAGTTGCGATCTTGATCTTAGAAAACAAGTGAAATTAACTTATTATCTTGAGAAAACAGAGAAAATAAAATGTATTTAATCATGTCCTTCTAGGGCTTCTGTATTTGGCACATCAATGAACAAATTCCTTAAAAACAACCCATAATTTAACATTTGTAGCAGATGTATTGCTTTTAAACAGCACAGGATATATCTAAACATTGAACTTGACCCCCATGTGATCAGCTATAACAGGATTCTGGGACATGGATGGTGATCAGTCATACATTGTTGGCTCACTGAGACAAGGAGGAGGGAAGCAGCATGGATGAACTGCACTAAAACCAAAGTGACCGCCATAGCAAAGGTCAGCGTGGGGAGAAAACAGAGGGCTCCCTCATTGGTCTTATATCCCGGAATGTCCTGTGAGCTGTGAGAAAAAAACAAGTCCTTTCAAACTGTATCTTAATCAGAGTCATGTTCTTTATTCAATTTAGGAAGAAATCTGCACAGCTGCTGAGGCCTCTTCCCTCAGATGGTCATTTATTCACTTAAGGAAGTTTAAGGAATCCATGGATGCTATTTCTGCCACACATTTACGGACTGCTTATGAGTCAGTCCTCAGGCGTTTCCTCTCTGTAATTTACTATTTGACAGTTGATCTAAGTGTGCAATTAGTCAATACTGAAGATGTAAGAGATAAGGGCTCACAAAAGACTATTCTGAATTCTATACAAACATGCACACACGCTGGGCAGCTGATCACATGTTGCAGCGTCTTGGGATTTTTACATCATTATAATGTTGTTGGTGCTTTTTGTTTGTGTCTGTTTGTCAAAAGGACTCTGATTTTTATCTAACTTTAGAAGTTTAAGTCCAACATGTAAAAAAGTCTTCCTTTAGAACACATGCAACTGTTTTTGATAGCAAGTCTGGAAATATTTTAAATCTACATCACAAATCCCCAATAACTGCTCCATCAAGTTATATTCTCACAATTTGCACAATTCTTTAGATATTATAGATCATAGAATACCACATGTCTGCACCGTTTACTGTACAGGTATATGGAACGGATGGCGTCACTTAATTTGCATCTGTTTTGAGCTTTGAAGCCAAAAGATCGGCTCCGTGGTTGCTGAAGATCACGCTGTTGGAGCCAAAGTTTGCACTCAAGTGACCTGACTGGATGCATTGCAGGACCGAAATCCCACCCGCGACACTAACCAAATCTGTCACAGTGGAGGACCCATGTGTAGATTTCATAACAAAAGGTACAAACAAGACTTACTAAAATGTCCAAAAAAATGAATCACAAGGAAACACTGGGAGACACAGAGTGAACTCAAGGAAGACATACAATGATCCAACTCAGGACAGGGGAAACAGAGAAACTAAATGCACAGAGTAATTGACACAGGTGAAACAAATGAGGTAAATCGTAAATGGAGGGAAACACACAAGGGCAGGAAGTAAAACTAAACTGTAAACACAGGGATGAAGATATACAAAAGAACACAAGAATACAGTGCAAGACATGGATCGCTAATGACAAGGGAATGACACAGGATAACTTATAACTAACACAGAACACACACAGGGAGGACAACAGACATGAAACCATAGACTGTATAAATAATGGACGTCTGTTTCTGAAGCGCTGTTTTGAGGCCAATCATCGGAGGCAGCCATATTGGAAATGTTGAACTCAACATAACTGCTGTCGAGCGAGTGTGACGTAAAGAGGCGGGCTTTGAGCCTCCTAGCCAACAGCGACAGTGTTCCCGCCTGTCAATTAAGTCAGCTGTGCGGACAACTCGTAATCTAAATACTGCCTCTTTGAAACTGCCACATTAGAAAAAAATTCACCACTGTACAGTGACGCCGAGAAATGAGCTATCCAGACTACACTTGTTTCTTGTACCAGGCTGTAAACATGTTTATTTGTGCTGTAAAGATCGTCTTTTTTGAATGAGTGTGTATGTGGTTTCCAGTACTTTCGGAGCCAGCCTCAAGCGGATCCTTGATGAACTGCAGTTTTTTAGCACTTCTGCATTGGCCTCATATTTTTAGACCGGAGGTTGCAGCTTGCATGAAACGCATGAAAGTCTACAAAATTAAAAAAGGAAACAAAGACAGATAAAACACAAGGAAAAATCCAAAATCTAGAGCCCCGTGTTCACTGTCCCTGAAGCAGGCGGACCAGGTCAGATTCTGATGTGCGGCCCCTTTACTGCATGCCATACCCAATCTCTCTTCCCAGTGTTCTACTCTGTCCACAGTCCTGTCCTCTCAGTAAAAGCATATAAGCCCAAAAATAAACTTAAAAAAAGTCTGCTTGGTAATTAGAAACAAGTGTTTGTGCATAAAATCATGCCGCAGGAGTTAGTCATGGAAACTTCGATCATTGTATTCTTTATTTTCAAAAGTCCTGCACTGCTTATCCTGGCTTTTGTCACACTAAAGCTCATTTAAAAACATTTCTGCTTGGTCATTTTCACTGTCAACACAGGAGACTCCTCAGTGATAGCTTATTGAAAGCATCAGAGGTCATCAGGTTTTCTGCTTATAAACATTTTCTTCCCTTAATACTGAAAATGTGTCTGAAGGATTGACATACTTCAGATCATAACCAAGAATGATACCATGTACTCACAGTGGTGGTGCAACACTGAAGATGAAACTGATATATCATAACTAACGCACAGGAAGTGTGAGGCATTCATATGGCATCCGGTGTATGTGTGTAGTTATTTGTTATCTATGTGTGTGTGTGTGGGTTTCAGGTTCTTGGAGCTGCCATGCTGCAAACAAAGCTCTGTTCATCCTGCTTCAGGGTGACCAAGTGATTCCAATTAAAGCTGCATGTGTTGTTTACTGAGGCTGGGGTCGTGCAAGTCAAACATGAAGGAGTCTGATCTTACGAGAAGAGAGCAGAAGTTTGGATCCTAAACTAAAGTTGGTTCAGACAAACACTGAAGTTCCCTATCTCACTTTTTCAACCAGGTGATTAAAGACAGATGTTTGAAATATTACCTTATACATTATTATACATCTTTTCTTATTGGTTTACAAAAAAACATCACGTGAAACACAGCTAGAACGTATAACAGCACACAATGCATGCAAAGAGTCATTCTCTTAAGACACTAGCTTTTGCTCTGTAGCATTAAAAATAATGAACTTACTCCAGGATCAGGTAGAAGGAAAAAGCACATCAGATCCATTCAATTAAATAATAATTATAGTAATAATAATATTGAAATAATAATAATAGTAATAATTATACAATTAAATAATATTAATAATAACTTATTATTGTTAAGTTATTATTATTATATTTTTATATTGCTATTATTGATAGTATTGTTAATTTAACTGTTATAATAATTAAAAAATATTAATATTAATATGAATAATAATAATAATACAAAATTAAATAAAAAATATGATAATCACGATTATAATAATAATAATATGACTGAGGGGTGACCAGTCTGAGACGATTTTTTTATTATTATCATTATTATTATTATTGCTATTACCTTTTTTTTTTATTGAATTATGATAATAAAAAAATATTGCTTTTAATAATAATTAGATTAAATAAAACCGATATTGATAATAATAATAATAATAATAATAATAATAATAATAATAATAATAATAATAATAATAATAACAATATGACTGAGGGGTGACCAGTCTGAGAGAGCAGAGTAAGAGGATAAATACAGATGTTTGAAATGCCCATATAAATAATAGAATAAACAGAGCCTGTTCTTTTCTAAACTGAATGAAAACTTTTAACTACTCAAACATTCGAAATATAATTAATGTGAGGGATTGAGTGACAGCAGGAGTTTAAATCTTGATCTTTCACAATCATGAGACAAACAAAATAAGTGACAGCAGAACTCAGCGGTAAAAGTCATGCATTGGACCTTTACATGCCAGCTGTTGAAATAGGAAACAGTGCTGAATGCTCAGTGGAGTGCCACAAATTACAGCTTCACAACAACTTAAATGTTAAGGTATTTATATTTTGTCACGTACATGTAAATAAAATGTGTTGTGCTATAGCCACTGAGATTAAAGAGTGTAAGAAAAACTGGTTTAATGTTGTAAACTAAATGATGCTCATCGTGCTGAGGGTTCATTGTAGAGATTTTACCATACAGTTCAGAGAGGGTGAATGTCCCCATATAGGCTTGGTTGTGCTGTACTTCCAGATTTTCTCCACTATAAGCTATGGTTATCCAGAAATATACACTTCAAACAAAGAGCAGCTCTGATGGTCATTATGAAATACTTTCTCAAGGCCATACTTCCTATGTTGGCCAACTCCAGACATTGTAGCTTGAAAAGATGCCTAAGTGGTTTCCTTTTTTCTTCACGATATACAGAAGCCAAAAGATCAAACTCCCAGAATGAGCTGCTGTAGCCTCTCTGCACTGAGTTCGTAAACTCTTTTCAAATTAGGCCAACATCAGGTCAAGCTTTCATTTAAACCCAAATTAATCCTAACTGCAGATCAAGTATCGAGTTGTCTTGTTAGGAAAACCGCAGGTGTAATCAATGACAGGTCATGGTTCCCTTCTATTTCACTGCTTCAGATTCAGGGTCCTTGGTTTGATGTCATGTTGGCTCACTGTCATAATGTCCTTCCTTTCTGGGACACCACAGGTGAAGAGATCTGTCAATAATGTTATTAGCAACATCATTTTATTGTTTGTTTGCAATTTACATTCTTTTCCTTTAGGCTTTGACGGTCCCACCAACTCGTCATACCAAGGTACAACCTATCAGCAAACTCCAGTCGAGAGAATTGAAGCCAATGCAGCAGTGCTAAAAACTGCAGTTCCTTGGGTGTCCATGTGAGGCTGGCCCCGAAAGTATCAGAAACCACATACACACCCATTCAAAAAAGCTGATCTTTACAGCAGAAATAAACATGTTTACAGCCTGGTAAAAAGAATGATTTTAGTCTGAATAGCTCATTTCTCTCTTACAGGGTACACTTTTTCATAACTCAGCAGTTTAGAAGATTGCAAGTTTTCCCTTATGAGAGGCACAGCTGACTTGACTCACTGACGGGCACCCTGTAGCTGTCAGCAAGGAGGCTCAAAGCTCAACTCAACTCAACTTTATTTATACAGCACCTTTCATACATAAAAACATGCTGCCCAAAGTGATTCAAAGAATAACCAGGGTTCCCACGCGTCCTGGAAAAACTGGAAAACCTGGAAAACAGTTGACCAGTTTTCCAGTACTGGAAAACACTTGGAAAATGGGAGAAAAGGTAAAAAGTCCTGGAAAATCACAGATTGTCCTGGAAAACTATTCCAACATAACTGTGTGTGACCTGACAAGGTTAAAAAAACACATCCCCATTCAACATTTGTGGCAATTTTTGTCATTCAGATCTATTTAGGTCAATTTATGCACTGATCCTTTGATTATTAATATCATTATTTATTTCAGTAAGGCAGCTTCCAGATTCCTTTGCTGGCTCTTTTGTTTTTTACTTAGCTCAATTTATATTTTTTGAGAAAAGAGAAAGCTGAGATGAGAGTTGCCCATCATTGTTACTTGGTTGCACTAATAAAGTGCTGTACATCTGCGGTTGCATTATTCTATAATCAATTTGCCATCATTTTTAAGTATGTAAGAGATGATTTAATGGATAGCCATAGACTGCACGTCTTTCAATGTAGACTTCTACTGAGAGGAACATATTAAACTATTTAGGAACTAAATTAGGAACTAAATGTAGACTGTCATACCAGCTTGATCATCACTGAAAATGTCCTGGAAATGTCCTGGAAAATGATCTCTGGAAAAGAGTGGGAACCCTGATAACAGACAGTTAGAAAAAAACAGCAAGGGTAAAATTATAAAAGGCAGGATTATCAAAAAAATATATAAAAATAAAAGAAAATCAACACAGTAAATAAATAAAATAAGTAATAGTGGAAAGAAAAGCTACAAATAAGGTAGAGTTAACAAGATCAGATGAACACAAGAAATACATAGATAAATAAATATTTATTATAAATAAGATAAATAAATAAATGTTAAAACAATGTTTAAATAATAATGATTAAAATAATAAAAACAATAAAAATAATGCAGTCCAGGGCTAAAATAAACTACTCCAAATTGAAAGCTAGAATAAAAAGGTAAGGCCCGCCTCTTTACCTCACGCTCGCTCGACAGAAGTTTGGTTGAGTTCAGCATTTCCAATATGGCACCCCCCAACGATAGGCTTCAAAACAGGGCTTCAGGAACAGATGGGTGACGTCACGGATACTACGTCCATTTATGTCTATGGGTACAACACAGAGGAAACAGTTGAGTGTAATGATTGAATTTGTTTGTTGACCAACTGGAAACTTGAGATGAGAATAAAACTTGGTGCAAACTTTAACTCGAAACCTGGTTAAGGTGTTCCCATAGTAACTGATAGTGTGCTCCAATTAGCATGATCACACATTTTAGAACTGAGAATGGAGTTACTCAGGTTTCTGAAAGCAGATAATCAGTAATTAAAACACCCAGTCATGCTTCTTTAAAATGATAAGTAAATTTCCCTCTTAACTTATCCAATTCACACTAGATTTACACCCACAGAGAGGACATAATTAGAAGGAACACAAAAGAGGTTTGATCTAATGTCAAAAATATTTGTTAAGGGAAAAAAATCTCTGCGTGTGAGAGTGAGGAACATGAAAGGCCAACAGGATAAGTGGATTATGTAGGAGAGAAAGGAGTTTCTTTTTTGCGATGTGGCCAGACTTCTGGACAGAGCGGCAAAGGGCAAACTGTTGGCCGGGGCGTCTGCAATCCGCATCAACTTGTGACTTTGTGACCATCAAAGTAAGAGACCGTGACTGCGTAGGAGGACGTCTCCCTGAACAAATGTCCTTTTCATTTCATGCTTTACATCCATACACACTGACCCTCTGCTGCTGATTCAATTTAAGCTAATCACTCAATTACAATCACATGGATGAGCAAGTCAATAAGTGAGTCAAAGGATTGTGCTCAAAAATAACTCCTTGCCTTTTTGGTGCTCTCTCAGAGAGAACTGGATTCTAGTGAGTCTTACTCACTCATTTTATAGAAGTGCTCTCTTTCTAATACCTTGTAATTCTTATTTCATGCTACTTTTTTCCTAAAGTAAAGGGAATTACGCTACAGTACAGTAGAAAACTACACCAGTGAGCCTATGATACAGTTTTGCTTGCGGGAGAGGAAGAAGTGAAGGAAGGAAATAAGCTTTGGCATGTTGACTCAAGACTAGATTTCCCAGGAGCCCTAATGGACAGCTATTAAACTTTAATTGCTCTTGTTGCCTTTTGAGAGAGCTGTGAGAGCTCTGGTGGAGTAACTCTGAGCTACTGTGGGAAGGAAAGCAGTTAGGGGAGTCCAGTGCTTGACAAACACCTGTAGCTATAAGGTTAGCAGAGACATGCGTCCACGCTGGACCTCGTTAAAAAAAGAGTTGTTCCATCAAAAGTAAAAGGAAAAACGAAAACAAAGCACGATCCAGCAAAACAGAGCAGATGACATCAAAACTTTAAATTTCCAAATCCAGCTTTATTCCTCTGCCATCCCAGAAAAGAAGACAGAGAAAAACAGAGTATCTGAGCTTTGTTTCTCCACTATTTGCATAATACACTTTGATGGGTGGATACTCATCTCAATCCCTGGCTCTTTTGTATCTGCAGATTGCACAAGGCCTGTTTCCAGCGCCGTGCAGGCTACCAAGAAGAGACTATCAAAGGGAAGGAATGGGCTTTCAAGTTAGGACCCTTCGATTGTGTTACAGATTGGTTCCAGGTGAGGCAGCTTTGGGAAGTTCAGTTGGAGGAAAATTGCCCCTCCGTGCAGCGCTAGCGAGAGGCAGGGAGGCTTCACGGTTGGCATGGCGCTCCGGAATTCCAATACTACTCACGTTTGGTGGGATTTCTGAGGGATGAATGCTGGGCCTCAAAAATCTTGTTGTGGTTGATTGCAGCTACATTAAAAGCTAAGCCCAGACAAAAATGAGGACTACAGAGTGTCTGGCTGTTTGAAAAAAAGCACACTAAATAGCTGGATAACACCACAGTCCGCAGACAGTAATTGCCAACATAATGTTCCAAACATCCCTTTGATTCTCTCATAAGATAAGTCCTGGATTTATTTTTCAAAACAGACATTTTCCAGTTCCACTCTGGTGTTAACGTGATCCTCAAAATGAGCCATTCATGTTCTTCTTTTTCACACATGCTATTATGGCAGGAAACTATCTCAAGGACTCCTGGCAAAGATGTGCTGTACACATTCAGCAAACAGAGCGCCTAAAGTACATCATAACCATATTTGACCATTATTCTATTTCCTTCTTACAGTGCATTGATTCACTGAGTCTTTCAACCACACTCACTTGAAAAAACGATTAAGTGGAGGTATATTCATATGGATTTAGCTGGATGTCCTTTTTAATTTATCCATTTCTCAAACTTAAGTGTATCTTCATCTCTTGAGAGTTTTGGCGGTGGATTCCAACCAACAAGAGACTGATTCAAGAGAAAGCCTGCCTGCCTACCATCACATTTCCTAAACTATCCTATGTTGCATTCATAAAACTTCACAAACTCCTCCATCGCTGTGTTTTTCATGTAATCAATATCCAACCATCATCATCATAATCTTTTCCTTCTTTTATGCTAGTTCCCACTCCAGCCGGCCTCAGAGCCAGGGCCATCTGTGCACTTAAACACATCTTAAACAAGTCCTCAGGAAAACTCTAAACAGCCCCTAAAGTGTTTCACACGTATGCAGAGAGTGAGTCTGTGTGCCTGCTGCACACACTCTGTCAGATCGGATCTTTAACAGGCTACATGTGAGGAGGACAATCAGGCAGAGACAGAGCTGAGCCGTGCATGGGCGTGCCAAGTCATGGCACTATGCATCACTCACCTGTTCGGCTAAATAAGCTAAGACAGGGAAACTCATGCTTATGCCTCCAACTGGGTAAAAATGTCTGTTGGAGTTTCTGCTGTGGGGATTTTGAAACTGTAGGGTAAAATAATATGCTCTATTATGTTTGCTGCAACGACACATCAGTATTTTCTGCAAGCACTTATTGCAAAAAAGACATAATACCTTATTAGACAACACAGACATTGTGTTTATTTATTAAGCTATTTTATTAACTTAACTTTTACCTTGCCAGGGTTTTGCTTGTTTATTAGTTCATAAGCAGCATCATGTGCCCACAAAAAAACAACAACAACTAGATTTTACAATGGGTGCAAATATTGTTTCCACCTTCACCAGACACTGAGCGCAACAACAAAGAGGAGCCTGCGGACCAAGGCCACACGGAGCAAATAAGCTGTTATTCCACTGCTGTTTGGAAGGATTGTGAAGAGATTGGTCTTGTAATGAAAAGAAAATAGAAGTGATGTTCCCATGACGGATTTGGTAAACTAAACTAAGAATGGCTGCTCGGTCGGCTCAGAGTTCACACCTCTGTTCTCCCCCCTCCTCCCCTCACATTCACCCCTCGTCCTTTAACCTCATTGACTCACCCTTTCCAAAGAACCTGATCCGGCCCAGAGGCCCATGTGCTCATGTCCTGCCGAGGATTTGTTGATTTCTCTAATCACTGTTCCAGCTCTGCTCGTCTTTGTTTGTTTTGTAGTACAAGCAGCAAACACGGGCGCTTAAGACGGTCCTGTGGAACAAAGAACTGCTCCGGGACACTGAACTCTTGATTGCATCGGTAAGGTCACTCTAATTACTTTGTCCTGCACGCTTTTGTCCTCAAGTACACTGTAGCAGATTAATGTGAAGCGTAACTGCGGATGTGACTTCTCCCTTCTTTGTCATAAGATGCACAGACTAAGATAAATATGTAGAGTTAATTCTTTCTTGTTTATTTCCGTCAACATGTGACTGGCTGTGTTTCTCATCCTTTGAAAGACTTTGTCCATAAGTGGACACACTGTCCTGCCTTATTGGTTGTGTGGGTACATTTCTGTGTGTGTGTTCAAGATCTGGTCAGAGATGCACAGAGTGGAAGGACGCTGAGAATGAAAACCATGAGGAGGAGGAAGTGCAGTATTTACACTGTTCCTGGTCTCTTCTCTGACAGGGGGAAACAAGCCCTGCTGGCAATCTGCACCGCTTGGCTTTATTTCACTGACAGGCAAGTCTGCGTTCTCTGAAGCTCTCTGTGTTTCTCCTGTAGCACTAACAATGTGTTTGAAACCAGAAACACAGCTCTGTTCCTACCCCGAGGAAGACAGACATGCACCCCCTGACCCGCCAATATGATTATTGATAGACACTCAATGGACACAATGGAGGTTTTGTTGTGTTTTGCAAGCTGAAAGAGAAAGCAGAGACAGTGGAGGGAAGTTTAAAGTCAAGGTTTCTAAAAAAAGCACACAAAAAGATTATAGTAAGAGATAACATCTAGTGAACAGGTTGGAACCTGGACAGGCTGAGCGAGGGACCCTAATGCATCCTGTTCACCCTATCATAGTTCCTCTGCTACAACATCCTGCTTACTTATTACACAGCTACTTTTGAAAAAAAACTAATAATTTTACACAAAATTGATTTTATTAGTTAAAAATGATTCTATTTCTTCCATTGAAACAGTCTAATCGCTCATAGTTTTAGCTGCAAACATATTTACAGTGAACTCTGTTGCCTTCTTTCTTAAAATGACCTGACTTAGCTGATATCACTCAGATGAAGGTCACATTTGCTCTGATGGTGACATCTTCATTTCCATTTATCAGTCCTTAAAGCTCCTTCTGCTTGCATCATTTTCGGTGCTCCTTGTTGACAAAGCGATATCTGTTATACAGTATATTTACTGATTTTGTCGTGTGTAAGTGTAAGAAGTGTTTTCTGCAAGAGGCAGCCTCTGGTTTTGAAAAATGAAGCCAGTGCAGAAGTTATAAAAACTGCAGTTCCCCAAGTGTCCACTTGAGGCTGGCTACAGAAGCACCAGAGACCACATAAACACCTATTCAAAATAGCACATCTTTACAGCAAAGTAAACATGTTTACAGCCTAGTGCAAAATACGTCTATGGTCTGAATTTTACTTTCCGCACACACTTTACAGGGGATACATTCTTTGTTACTTAGTCTGGAAGCTATTGAGGTTACGAATTTCCCATGGAAAATGTAAAAAAGGCTATTTCTTCAACTTTCGTTAATTGTCCGCGGTTTAAACCAAAACACCGGCGATCTCTGCCACGACCTTTTGAGTTAAAAACTATTTCAGAGCCTTGTTGAAACGTCTTTGCCACTCACGTTTATCTCCTCTCACAATCTAAAACAGCGCGAACTGAGTCTCCTTCATCCTAACAGGCTAACTGTTGTGTTGCTCATAATGATACCTGCCTGTCCGTCTGCTTCTATGGTGTCATCTGTAATGAATGGCATTCGTCTTTGTTTGACTGCCCTCTACTGGTCTCCATAAGTCACTGGCCTGATTTGCACAATCTACCCAGGACTTCAGCCCGCGGTCGAAACGCAGACAACAATGGGGGCACAGGAACCTTTTAGTTCAGGGTAAAGTAGTTCTGGGGGCTATAAGACCCCAGAACTGTTGGTCGAAATGCACCTTTAGCTGAGGTTATGCTAGCTAGCTAGCGGTGGAATGCTAGCTTTGTGTAAAGATTGCCAATAGGTGATCAAATATGTTGTTCGATGTTGAAATACTATACAGCCTTTCTATATTTTCATTATAGATTTTATTTTGGTAGCTTATAATCAGTGACATAATATTTGCTTTCAAATACCTTTAATTGATATAACATGAAGCCTGGAATAGTAAAGCTTTTGAACCTCTCAGCCATTGCATCATGCATTAAATGAGGAATGATTCTAAGGAAATGGTTAAATGATTCAGTGTCATCAAAGGCCTCAGTTTGTGCACGGTGGTGTCATTGAAGTCTCCTCATTAGCATGGAGATGCACACGAAGGATTAGCAACAGCTTGACATAAGTCACAGAAAGACATGCCAAACAGATGTCAAGTTTGACCAAGATACATACTGCTGGCAGCAGATGTGGAGGCTACTGCAGCACTATGCTGCTAACAGTCTTGATGGTGACAGTGTTGACAGATTAGCAAACCAGAAATTAGCAGCTTCCCATTAGCTCTTTACAGAGGAGAAAAAAATGTGTTCTGCAGAAGGCAGAAGTATTTACTTAAGTTAAAAACAGCCATTACATCACCCTGTAGAGTTTGTTTATTAATTTAAGCTGTCATACTTGCAGGGGCTTGGTTCAACCTACAACACCCATTTTCCAATGCCTATTTTAGCTCCTTCCTGATGAAATGGTGTGTGTCTGTTTTGTGGCTTCATTAGTCAAAAAAAAGTCACAGCCCAAAAATTTGACCAAACAACGTCACACCCCAGACTGAGAACAATTTTAGAGTTTCATTTATTCACCCAGTGAAAATAAGCTTGAAGATGTTTTTCTAAATTCAAAGCGTCAATTTTTAACTCCACAGTTGAAGCACTCACACATGTTGGTACATAATCACTGCAGTATTTGCGTCAGAGGCGGTGTTTAGGATCGGGGCACCCTTTTGTAAGTCCTGCCCTGTTATCAGGTTTGAATCTATATGCTCTCGGTATTTTAACCCCAGATTTAATAAACCAAAGTAATTAAATGGTTGAGGATGGGAAAGCAGCCAAGTTCAATTTTCTATGGCTTGTTTTTCTCTACCTGATGAAACATAAGGCTGCTTCACAATGAATGCACAGTCACACCACCACCAATACCACTTGATCTGCAGCTTTAACTGCATAATGAACCGCTGGCCTCAGATGTCAGTCACATACTGCTTCCATCTCTCTATCTCTCTTTTTTTTCTCTGTTTCTCTGATTATATATCTTTACCCAAAATCCACACAGAGCATCTACAAGAGTTTTAAAAGTTACAAAACTCTGTTTTTTAATTGTTTACTTTTATCCATAAAATGAAGACAAACCAAAAATATATGATATATTTTATTGAGAAACTATTGAATAAAAGATGCCATCCTGTTTATACTGTTTGTGTTTAGAATAACAAAAGCTTTACCACATAGATTATCATCTTCATATTGTAAACTTTATATGTATTTATAAAAAAAGTGTAAAAGTCTGTAATTTTACTGACCATTTCAAAATTTCATAGGTATTTAAAAGCTTGTGGGATAAACTGGGGCAATAAATGTGTATCTATTTATTTTTTTACTTGTATAAAAATTAAGTTAATTTAAAACAAAAAAGAAATATATGTGTATATTTTCATTTTTTTTAATTACTATCGCATCACGACAAACAATACAGAAGTTTTTGTAGACATAGGTTTTCTCTATCCAGTCAATTCTTGAGGCCTTGGACTCAAAATTCTGCTGTAAATGTTTAAACATTTAAATAACATTCAGTGATTGAATAATTTGGTTGTTGGAGTTTGAAACGTTTCTAAAAGATAAAGCATAAAGCAGTCTATGGAAAGGGAAACGCTCATTTACAAAATCACACATGACAAATACACGCAAACAGCAAAACTACGCCTGAAGTCGGTAAATCATGATCTTCTGTAACATGCACATACGTATTTAACCCAAAAAGAGACCTGCTGTGGAACTCTGGAGGACCAAACTGGGTCACTGTGGTGTACTTCTGCATCTGGTCTTCTTAAATTGATGTCCCTCTTTGCGTGCCAGCCTCTCTGTGATGTGTTTGTGGCGGAGTTTAAAGGTGCAGGTTGCTCTAAATAATTCCCCTTACTCTGACAGTTGCCTGGTGCATAATGTCAAAGGCCTTCGTTTTCCCTAAAAGCTCTTCAGGCTCAATCCAGACTCTGACCCCAGATCATCCACAGAGCACCTGCCACGTCAGCCCCTTCATCACGGTCACAACGCCCACTCCCCTCACCAGCTCCAGACGTGACAGACACAGAGCTGGACAGCATTGTACATAACACTGGAACAGTGCTACGACAGCAGGGGATGGGTGGGTACGACCAACACACAGCTCCATGTTATTCCTGTCATTTGAAATAGCAATCAGAGTTGATTTAATTAAGCCAGTCTGTATAATTGAGCTCTTCAGGGAGAGGCTGACAGGGTCCAGATACTCTCCATTTCTGTGTAAGCCTCTCACCAGAAGCACAGGGAATTCTTGGATACACAGGAGTCATGACAGACACTTTTGTCAAGGATGTAAACCAGACATCCACCGCATGTGTGTTCTGATGTTGTTTGAATGCTTATAGGAAACAATCCTGCATATATGAGAACTCTGTTAAAACTCATTTAAAAACAGTCATGCTTTTGCCATTGTCCAGGTCGGCACTTGTTTGTTTAAGCTTGGACTTGGCACATGATGAATGTGTATTGTATTTCTCATGAAAGCGCTCTGTATCCAGATCATTCTCTCCTGCTCTATCTCCTGCTCTATCTGACCTTTTTTTTATGCAGACAACAGATTTAAATTATCTCTTTAAAGCTCTCACTTTTACTGACCTTAAACTTATCATATATTCTGGAATAGTAACAACCTGCCTGAATTTCTACTGTTACAACATAAATTGTTTTTAATCTTCTCAAATATTAAAGCAGGTCAGACGTTTTTGTGGCCGTTCACAGTTGGTGGTTGATAACATCTTCACGGTCAGGCTACATCCAAGTATGTTTCCAGTTTGACTTGCTTGGATGAGGCATGCCGTATTATTATCTCCACATCGCTTTTTGTTTTGGTTTTTCGGCGGGGTTAGATTTCAGTCGAGGTAACAGTGGAAGTCCAAAAGTCTCTCATTACCTTGAAGCACACACACAGACCCACAGTGGAGGTTATTTGGCACCAAGTTTGGGTTTAGATTTTCATCCAAATTGATTTGAATCTAAACGCAGAGTAAACATGACACATTTCATCTGCTTTACAGCAAAACGGATCAAATTTTAACAGAAACCACAGAACATTTCAAAGCGGAGTACTCATCTCCTGTCAGCCCCACTGAGGATCTACTAAAACGTAACATTCACATTTTGTTTTTGAGTATTTCAACTGATTTCTCCTGTAAATGATAAATAACACTCAAATTTCATCTTTAATTGACCTTATTTGGAATTTAGTTAAACTTTTACCAGCTTATTTAACATCTGGCCCTCATTTAGTGTTTGTTGTTTGAAAAGTTTTGCTGAGAAGTTGCTCAGTTTGATTTAATGTTTCATTTTTTTTTAACATGAGCATGCTTGGTTTCAAGAATTTATCTTTAAATTGAAGAAATGCATCTATATATGACACACACAATTACATTTTAAACTGTTATATTTCAGTAAAGGAATATTTTAGCCACAGAAAATGAATAAAAAATGTAAATAAAACATCTTCAATCGTATTTTTCTTCATCTTTCCTGCATGAAGTGTCAAAGGTTTGGACACTTTCTCCTGATCACTTGACTCATCTGGAGAGTCGTCTCTCCTTGACTGACAGATCTGAATCCAAATCTAGTTTCAGAGGTGAACAAAAGTCTATGAACCTCTGTTGGTGTCTCATCCCTGAGCTGGCTTCTTAGGAGTTCCCATGATGCCCTCTGGGCCAGGCTCTGTAGGACAGAGCAGCCAGGTCTGCTCTGGTTTCACGCTGTCAGATAAGATCAGTTTGTGTGTTGGATTCCTGTCACTGAGCAGACCAGGTTTAGACCCAGTGCTGAGGTTTGGGATTCAGGAGCCAACACTAGTCACGCAACGCAGAAGAGGAAGTCAGAGGTCAGAGTTTACCTTTCCTCTGCTTTCTTATTGCTTTTTGTACGTCACATTAAAATCTGTCCGTTTGACAGAACGACAAAATGTGTGTTTTAGTAGATTAGCATGAAAGAAACAAGAACAGGTTGTGGGTCAGAAACCAGTCAACTTTCATTAAGAGTAAGAAATCATGAGTTTGAGGCCTCAGACTTTTATAGCGTTGACTTTGATTGACATGCAGGATGCAAATAGAATAAAAAATGACAATGTAAATGTCATGCACACACTCCTTTTACCAACATGTGAGCAGTGTGTTCAGTATGTAAATACAGCAGCTGACAAAAGACTGCTTTGCATTGAAAAATACGTCGTAAAGCTGTTTCCTTTTTCTCTCACAGACTCTGACATTAATAAAGGAAATATTTCAACATGCATCCACAGTCATTAGAATTTTCATACATCTGAGGGTTTTTAGTGTTGGAGAATATGGTGAATAATTCTACTGAAAATCAAAAGTATTCATCTAAAATTGATCTAATCCATGCTTAAGATAAATTCATAGCACTACCATTTACAATAAGTAATCTGTTCTTGAACTATGTGATATGCAAACCAGATGTTACGAACTGAACTCGACTTTGTCACTTTTTCAGCAGCTGTCGCACATTTCAAACCATCATGTCTTTAATGGATTGGCTAAATTCAGAGACTTCTGTGTGGCTTTGCCGTGCAGATTAAAAACTCGTGATGAAAGAAAACCTAAACATGCAAACAAGTGGAAACTGGGAACACTTGCAGCTTGGAGGACAAACCAGAAACTTGAAACTTAAAAGTTGTTGACCGATGTTTTGTTTTTTTGAATAATGTTACCAGCTTTTACTTTGTAATAAAATGCAGTCGTTTTTAGGCCACACTTCAGCGGGGAAAAAATATACAGTACACACAACCAGAGCTTCAGTATACTTCAAAATGTAATGCAGGTTTTTTATATGTATTTATGACCGTATTAAGAAATCAATTTACCGTTGCCTGAGGAAATCTGGCTGGCTGTGAACTATATACAACTGTCATATTAAACATGTACAACTTAATATAAATCATAGTTAATATCATTAAGCAAAATGTAGCAGTCATATGAGTAAGCCCATTACTTTTTTATATATAACATCTGTGTGTTGCTTGGAGTTCAAAAAGTAGTGTGAGATACACACGGTTGATATTGTTAAAGAGGCAAACAGAGGCTCTCACTTGTTACACAGTGTTTTGTATAAGGTAAGAGATGCAGTCAAAGAGATGTGTTCATGTTATTCTTCAGGCTGCATACCAAGATATATTTTTGTGACTAAAGCAAAGAGTATATCTGTAATACTGAGAGGACATCCAGCATCTCAACATATGGATGTACGTGTATCAGGATGGATGTCTGTGGTCATTACCTGCAGGATACTCTACTCCTCTGCAGCTGCTGTGACACTTCATTAAAACTTTCAAATCCACACAAAAAAAATAGATCAAGTCTTGCAACAACTGTGCTCCAACCTTCAAAAATAAATGTGATCATGGACATGTGGGATTTTCAAAGGCGTCAATGGTTTGGTCTTGTTAATGCACAACAGTGAGAAAATGGTGCCTTTGGTTTTAAAATGCAAAGAACCGAAGAAACTTATCATTGTTTGTCCCGAAGGGCTTCATTGTAAACAAATCCACCCTTGAAGCACTCTCCAAAATCAAACCTCAACTGCATAAATCACAAATTGCAAGTTGGTGAATAAAATTCCCCGGCTGTAATAATGATAATGATGGTTGTTAAGTGGAGATGCTTGTTATCTGTCTGTTACACATGTGGGCCATGAATTATTAATGTTGGCCAACTAACTGAGGAGAGGCTGTGTGAGTGGAAAAAGCCCCTCACCCTGCCCCCCAAAACAAGTCTGAAAACACCCAAGAGCCTTGTTTCACCTCTGCAGTAACTCATCATAAAATAGAATATGCTTCGAGGATAACGGCGTACGCAGTTGGTATGAAAAAAGGTTGTGAGAAAAGGTCATGAATGAAAACATAAAAAGTGAAAATATTGAATAAGAGGGAAGACACAGAGAAAGGGAAAGTCAGAGGGGTTGCAGATGAATTCCTGTGCTTGCCTGAGTTACACTTCAAGTGGTCTGGGGCCAAAGTTTTTGTGGGGCTCTTGTGGTTTTTCAGCCAATAAATCCTCTGCACATATTTAATCCAGTCAGATGGGCTGCAGGAGAGGAGCACTGACGGATGTACGGCCATTAGTCAGCTGGCCACATCAGACAGAGAGGCTGGATTTCCATACACCCCCACCTCGCTACTTTTAGACATCCCAGGACACCCAGCACCAGCACAGGGTGTAAAGTTTGATAGAGTTTAATAACAAAGTAAAAATACATTTATTTTAAAACTAGAAAAAAAAACATAAATAAATTAATAACAGAGTGATAAGTGGGTGCAGTATTTCTTTATTTATAGTTATTGCGCGCAGTTCTTAATTTGTAACTGATAACTTCCCAGTGTAAAGACCTGTTTTGATTCACATCAGAATGGTAGTGAGCACTAAATCAGCAGTGTACTTGATGGTGTTTTCTGTCCAAGTGTCCAACCTCACACACTGTCTAGGATTGTATTCCAGAATATCAGAAACTACCCCTGCTCCTGACTTTGGCCTCTTTCAGTTAATGCATTTCACACAGTAGGTGAACTCCTCTCTTACAGCTGCTCACAATCCCTTGGTGGCTGGTTTGTTCTTTCAACTGTACCCACAGCAAACTACAGAAAAAGACCAAGGGAAACATATTAAAAATGTCAACACCACCGCCATGAACACACATCAGAGCTGCAGCACTATCTGACACAGAAGCAACAAAGTTTGGCTTGGAGTTGATTTTGCAGTGTACGTCATCCCTCTGGTCTATAAGACACTAGCACCATCTTCTGGTGATTCCTTGTAATTCCTGAGTATACTTTTTTTATCAGTCTGATAATTGTACTGCTCGAGAAGAGATCATAACTGACTTGACAGTCAGCTGTATAAAAAAACAACTTAAAACCAATGTCTTTTCATTTTTCATATTTATCATATACTTAAATATTACATAATGTCATATATATTATGTGCTCTGACTTTTCTGGGGATTAGGAACAGGGCATGAGCGATTATATTAATGCTGAATAGTGACTACACTAAATCATACATTTAAGACTACAGAAGATAATTCCATCCTATGTTCTAAATATTGAAGTAATTACAATAAATAGGTATTTTTTATTGTTGAAAGCAACCATTATTTTTTCATCAAAAATACAGTTGTACCTGAAAACATTTTCGTATTGGGAAGTTCAATATGAACATTATTTTTATACTAAATTGACTAATACTTCACAATAAAAATACTGAAGGTTAACTGTTAACATTTATTTATTCTGTGGATCTGAGAGAAGCTTAAGATGTTTAGACTTTTAAACGTCAATTTAAGACCCACCTATTTAGTCTGGCTTTTATGGCGGCTTTTTTTATAACTCCTTTTAATTTATCATGTTATATTTATTTCAATATTATATTTATTTATTTATTTATTTTAACTCTTCATTTTGTATTGTTTTATTACCGTGGAATTTTGTACTGCTATTTTAATGATTTTTATTTATCTTAGACTCATATCTTTACCTTTTTATTGTCTTAACTAGTTGTGTTTTTTATCTATTATTTACTTATTTCTTAACTATTACCCTTTGTTGTTTATTTATATATGTATATATATATATATATATATATTCTTCCTGCAGTGGTCAGATTTTATAATCTATAACAATAACCTCACCAAAACGTAGTGCAGCATCCCCCTGTCTGTTTTGTGAATATTTGTAAATGTACTTATTTAGTTGTGTATATACATTTGTAAGATGTGCTTATTTTACTTCTTTAATTTTAATTGCCAATAACTTTTAATAATTGCTATTTTATAAGTTCTTGTTTACTTTATGCTGTTTTGCACTGTCTACTTTGCTGCTGTAACACTTTAAATTTCCCCATTGTGGGACAAATAAAGAAATATCTTATCTTATCTTATTTTATTGCAATTGGTGTCTACTTGGTCTCTACCTCTATATCCATTTCTGCTTTATGTTTGGTCATGATATATTAGATTTTTTTATTATTATTATTATACATTATTGTTTCAATCATTTTAAAGCACTTTGAATTGCACCTGATTCGTATGAAAGGTGCTATATAAATAAAGTTTGATTGATCTCTATGATATTCTTTTATATTCTGTTAATTGTCACCTCATATAAGACAATAAGACAAAATACTTTTAGCCAACAAGAGATCAAATGGGGAAAAATTAAGTGCATCGACATTAAGAAATGTGAAGAATGTTTTCATTTTAGTATACATGTCATGAGTTGATGTTTGGTTCGGTTTTTCAGTATGTTACATGCCTTGGTTTCTCCTGTGTTTATTCGTTATCAGTTATCCTTTGTGTCCCTCGTGTGTTTAGTGATCCACATAGGCGTTTCTAGCCCATTTTTGGGGGTGCTGAAGCAACCTTAAATTTAATCCCAGCCCCCCTAAAATGTGAGATTTTTTTTTATGTTATATTATTATTTATTTATATTATAATATTTTAAGCAGCTCCACCACCACCAAGATCAGGAAGAACCAGGTAAGAAAGCAAACAGAGAATAGTGGCACGCAAAACTTATCAAATAATATCAGAATCAGAATCAGAATCAGCTTTATTGGCCAGGTATGCTTGAACACACAAGGAGAATTTGACTTTTGTAAACTGCTCTCTATGTACAAGGCATAAGAATAAGACATAAAAATAAAAAATAACAACACTAACATCAGCTATAAATAAAAAAGAACAACAAATAGGCATGACTAATATGTACAGACTAAAATAATATGATAAAAGTGCAGTGGTGAGTTGCAGAGGTAGCTTTTACATTAAAAAAATAGTAGTTCAATAATAAAATAAATAGAAATATGGAATTCTGCTTGGAGAATTGTTGCATTGTATATCTACATGTATATTTACAGAGAGTATTGATCCAACAGGTATGACACTGTTATGGTTTAGTGTTCATCAGAGTGACAGCCTGGGGGAAGAAACTGTTCTTATGGCGGGTTGTTTTGGCGCACAGTGATCTGTAGCGCCTGCCGGAGGGGAAGAGTTTGAAGAATTTGTGTCCAGGGTGTGAGGGGTCAGGGGTGATGCTACCTGCCCGTTTCCTGGCATATAATACAGACAAGAAGAAAAAAGGCGAAGAAAAAAATTGAAAATGCCAATTTCTGTGAATGTGTTTTACAAGCTATGCATTGCATTTCAAATGAAAGTCCAAACAATAACTCCAATGTCACCTTTTTGTATTTTTGGTACTCACTATAGGGGGCTGATTTACTCCAGAAACATACATACTGTTTATGTATATGTTGAGGAGCTGCTATATCAAAATGAGTTGTCTTTCCCCAGAAATTAGGGCTACCATATATTTCTTTTATGATTCCAATCCCTTTCTCTTTTGCTGTGGCTCAGCATTTAAATAACCTTTATCAGATTTGATGGTTTAGTCACAGACTTCCCAATGGTGATCCATGTCTCTTTTTGTTCTTTCTTGTGTTTCTTAGTCTTGTCTTGTGTTCTCTGATTTGTAGTTCTGAATCCCCTGTGTTTCCAGGTTAGTTACTTTCTGCCCTTGTGATTCCCCTCATTAGTTTCACCTGTGTCCTGTGCTCCACACCTGTGTTAATTACTCTGTGTATTTAGTTCCTCCGTTTCTTCTGTCTCTTGTGAGATCATTGTATGTCTACCCTCCTGCGTGTTCCTCTAGTTTCTCCAGTGAATTATGTTATGAATAAGTTTTGGTTATTAAAAAATATTTTTATTTTGTACCTGCATCTTGGGTCCTCCTCATTTCTCCTCAAACGTGACAATACAGTTATTTTAGTCAGGCACTCTCTAGGGCACTGAAGGGGTCCTTGTAGCCGCTACCGTTAGCTCAGCGGCAGCTAGTGAGCCATTGGCTGGAGAGAGCCTGAGCATCCTTCTAGAAACAAACGGCTGAAAATAAAAGACACAGGCGGCTCTTATACAGCTTAAAATAAATACAAGCACGGAAATCTCTTTGAAGACAAAGAGTATAAAGGTATGTGTCATCAACAGCAAATACTTACTCATCTTTGTGTTTTAAAAATCGACATCTTTACTCGAGGTGACTGAACAGAACTGCGTCCCGAGGAGGTCTTTGTTTTTCCTTTACGTTATAACCGTTAAAGAAAGACGTTTATTACACATTAAACTTAAAACAACACTTTATATGTGTTGTGTTTTAAGTAACATCCGGTTGTATTAGCCGCATAATGTTAGCTAACACGCTAGCTCCTCAGCTAACAATAGGACAAGGAGATTAGGAGCAGTGTTGTTCACGTTGGTTAAACTGATTTGATGTAGAAAGATTTATTTTACCTCCAGGCAGTGAAAAGAGAACCCACGACCCGAGCTGAAGAGATGTGTTCACGGTGAAACCATCATTACACGAGAAACCGTTACTTGGTTATTGCTAGCATCTGTTATTAAGCTTAGCTGGATGACTCCAAGTCAGCTAAGGTTTTTAACTTTGACTACAAAGGCCGACATTTTCACTTGTGTTTACTTCCTCTGGTGGAATCACAATTTAGTCCATAAACGGTGTGGTGTCCATGTATGTAATCACAGGAATGTATTCGTGTTTTAATTTAATGCATATGGAGTCGCTTTTCCTCGCTGCAGAGGTTTAACCCTCCTGTTGTTAATTTCTCTGGAACAGCAATAATGGTCCTGGGTCAATTTGACCTGGGGGATACTCAATTATCCAAAAGTGTCAGAACCCCAAAAAACCCCAATACACATTTATTTAAATCTAATATTTAACTCCATTATTACCATTGAAATTAAGATTTAGTCCATTGGGTGTTCTTTAATCCTCAGATCATGGTTCATTGAGGATAACTCACTCATTTTTCATTAAAATTAATGTTAAAACTTTTTTTAATGTACATTGGAAAGCCCTAAATATAAATACAATAGTTTTACATGACATACATTTTGGTTTATTTTATTTTACATTTTGAATAAATTATTATATATTAAATATTTTTATAAAGTGATGTTGATAAATGAACACGACTCCTCTTCTGTCACATGCTGCCCAGATTTTTATGCTGCATTTAGCTGGTTTGGAAGGCATATATAGCCTAAAATAGACTTTAAAAATGGCCAATTTGACCTGCAACATAACAGAAGGGTTAAAGATGGCTTCATCTGCACCATCACGTTGGTACCATCTCTCCTAGTTCAGACTGTGTGGTGGTTTTTGGTCAAGCTTTAATCCTCCTGTTGAGGCATTGAAACGAATCAAGGATATCTGTACCATTCCCAAAGGGCTAATTTGTTTTACCGCCATCATCAGTACCATATAACCATCTCTCATAAATATACAGAAATAATAAAAAATACATATAATAATAATAATAATACATTTTATGTATAAAAGGGCTTTAAAGGTTTCTTAGACACTTAACAAAAAAAATACAATTTAAAAAAAATAAAAAAATATACAATCGATAAGCAAAGGATAGCAAAGCAAAAAAACTAAAACAAGAACAAACAACAACAAAAAATCAATCAATAATGGGTTAAAAGCCTTTGTAAATAGGTGGATTTTGAGTCCGGATTTGGAGTTGGTGAGTGAGGGAGAGAGTCTGAGGAGTTGGGGGAGAGAGTTCCAGAGGGTGGGGGCAGCGACAGAGAAGGCCCTGTCCCCCCAGGATTGGTGCTTGGGTTTGGTGAGAGGGGTGAGGAGGTTGGCGTTGGTGGAGCGGAGGTTGCGGGTGGGATTGTATGGCTGCAGAAGGTCGGTGAGGTAGGAGTGAGCTAGATTATAGAGAGCTTTGTAGGTGATGAGGAGGAACTTGTACTGTATTCTGGAGGGGATGGGAAGCCAATGGAGGTTCTGGAGGACTGGGGTGATGTGGTCTCTGGAGCAGGTGTGAGTGAGGAGGTGACGTGCAGCTGAGTTTTTTTATATATTGTAATTTGTTGAGGAGGGTGTTGGCATTTGGCATAAGTAAACACACAAGATTGTTTAAAGGGCAATGACGATACAGAAATATATGAAATATTGAGCTTCTGAAAAGGCTCATGACTGTCAGGACAAAGGAGTTAATCTAGGATCTGAAATAGAGAAAAACTACATTTATTTTAGAGTTAAAATGAAGCTTATGTTATACATGCACATGAACTCACGTGCCAGAAGAAATTTCTTCATGCCACAGTCATAATCTCATTGTTTCCTTGTTTGATATCATACTAATTCATGTACACTTCCTTTATGTGTGTAGAATAACTCAAATGAGACCACTTTCATCACCCATTCAAAGTCCCCTAACCTGCCTCTCTACTTGTGATAACATCACTTTATTTTTTCTTCATTATAACTCTACTTTTTACCAAACATGAAATAAAAAAAAAAAAACACAGTCTCTACTTGTGCATAAAAGTTTATTTCCCTGTTTTTTGTTTTGTTTTGTTGAAAAAAAAATGTTGAATCCATTAATTCATATTATCTCATTTATTTCCACAGATGCCTTCAGTGACGGTTGGAAGCAGTGCTGTCCAGTCCACCATTCCAGACCTGGGAAATGGAAGTCAATGTGAGACGATGAAGCAGGTTCTTGGTGTGATTGACAAGAAGGTTCGCAACATGGAAAAGAAGAAGGTATTTTGAGTTCAAGAAAGAGTATTACATTGCATCTTAATAACACTTCCTAGCACTGATTTGGAAGAAACAATAAAAAACATCTACATTGACAAATCTTGAAGGGTAAAGTAGGAGATGTATGACATTTACTTTTTTTTGAAGTAGGTGTTGGTTTACATGAACTCTAACAAAAATAATGTCTATAAACTGATAGATCTGTGTTGATTATACTCACCTTTGCATGTAAAACCACAGCTATACTTATATCTCCTTCTTTGTGAGAGTGACCAATTGTTTCATGAGGGGAAGTGATACTTTTTTAAAGTCAGGTGTTTTGTTGTTTATCCGAACTAAACTGATGTTTCACTTTATTATTTTCAGTCTAAACTGGATGACTACCAGGATAAGAAGGATAAGGGAGAGAGCCTGAACCAGGATCAGTTGGTAAGATCAGATAATGTTGTTTTGTGTACCGATTTTTTTCTGTATCCAGTTTAATGATCATAATCTTAATTGTCTTTTCATTTTCTGCATGTAGGAAGCTTTGACGAAGTACCAAGAGATAACCTACAACCTGGAGTTTGCTCGAGACTTGCAGAAGAGCTTCCTTGCACTGGGCCAAGAGGTGAGTCCTTATCTACTGTCCATGTTGCTGATTTGTTGTCATACTTTATTTTGAAAGCTTTAATCCGTATGATGTAGCCCTTCATTCCATTCCATTTGTTGCCTTCAGCATTAGGAAACTTTGTCTATTTAAAATAAATTCCTTATCAAAATATTGCCTGCACATATAAAGATTTAATTACTACTACCTATTGTAACTTGTTCCCTATCCTTGGATCAAGACTAGATGATACATATCATGACACCAAAACATGACAAGAATGAATAAATACAGAAACGCTTGAATGATAGGAGTTCATACAGAAAACAGGAGACTGATCAGCAAAATTTTCACATCATGCTTATGGACGATTTCATGAGATCAGTGATGTACATTGAAGGGCTATGTTAACTTGAAGAACCTTTCTGACTGTGTTTCTACGTTCAGGTTCAAAAGGTGGTGAAGAAGTCTGCCAGGAGGGAACAGCTCCAGCGGGAGGAGTCGGAGCAACAACGACTGAAGACGGTATTGGAGCTCCAGTTTTTGCTGGACCAGTTGGGAGATGACAGTGTCAGGCAGGACCTCAAACGGCCGGATGCCACTGGGTCCCCGTTACTCACTGATGCTGACCTCACATCGCTTGATGATTTCTACAAACTGGTGGGACCTGACAGGAACTACGACGTCAGGTTGGTATCAAGGCGCCTTTCATTCACACTGCCCCGAATATTCAAATGTGCAAAAGTTCTCTGCAGAGATTTACTCTATGATAAATCTGCAGGTTGACTGGCCAGTATGAAGAGGCTTCACTGCACTTGTGGGAACTGCTAGAGGGCAGAGACAAGGCTGTCGCAGGGACCACATGTATGTATTTGTCACTCACCACACAAACATAACATAAATTCATATATATAATCAAACCATGCGTGCTTTATGTGACTCATCATGTCATCTGTGTTTCAGACAAGTCACTGAAGGACACTCTGGACAAAGTACTGCTGAGTGGTTACTTTGACCGAGCACAGAATCATCAGAACGGGACATGCGAGGAGGAAGAAGAGCGCGAGGAGCAGACTGTGGTTGCTGAGTCTAAGTCTGTGATGCAGCCATCAGAACCTGGTGATTACCAACACTTTAGCTGATACATTTGTATTAGTATAGTAATTATCTGATCAAGAACAGTCCTTAAATTTGCTTCTCTTCTGCAGAGGGAACAGCCTCTGAAAAGTTCACAGAGCCAGTTGAAGTGGAAACCACAGAGGTGAGTGTTCAGAGCCCTTTATATATGATTAGAAAGAAACCACAAGGTTTAAGCTTAATTCTCTGTTTTAATTGTATCACATTTTCAAAATGCTCTCTTCTCTTTCAGTTCATAAACAGACAGTTCATTCCAGAAACTCCGTACAGCAGTACAAACAACGACCAAGTGGAGGAGTGGACAGCAGAGGCTCAGGTATGCTGCAGAAATGTCCTGAATTTGCATATTTTCCATCCTTTAGCTCGTCTTTCATGTGCTTGTCAAATGCGTCTCTGTGTTGAATAGATGGTGAATTCCCTCCAGCACCAGGCACCTGTCCATGTGGCTGCAGAACCACCTGATACTGTGGACCATGTGTCTCCAACTCCTGTCAGTGACCCTTTGGTTAGAAAGCAGGTTGTGCAGGACCTCATGGCTCAGATGCAAGGGACGTACAACTTCATGCAGGTAAAAAAAACAACAACAACAACTGCTGAGTTGGACACTGTTTGACAAATTGAAC
This sequence comes from Notolabrus celidotus, assembly GCF_009762535.1. NCBI lineage: Eukaryota > Metazoa > Chordata > Actinopteri > Labriformes > Labridae > Notolabrus > Notolabrus celidotus. Next base: position 11,363,607 of record NC_048274.1, read on the forward strand.
ATAACAGGAAAAACACACTCCAGTAAGAGCTCTCAATTGAAATTGGATCAGGGTCTGGCTCTGAGATGAAACCATATTTTACTGACTCAGCAATCCTACTGCCCATTAGCTCATTGAAAACGTAGTGATACATTTACTCTCACTTTGTTCTTCCAGGACTCCGTGTTGGAGTTTGACGGTCAGGCTCTGGACCCCGCCATTGTGTCTGCCCAGCCAATGAAGCCTGGGCAGACTGTGGACTTGCAGCAATTGGTCTGCCCCCCATGTGAGCGCCACTGAATTTACCGTCACTCTGAATAGACTCTATCAAAGAATCTGGCAGCTATACTGTGATGAGGATGTATTATCATACAAGTTGGTATTTGTTTTTTTTAAAGTGTTTCTGTATTTCTATTTTCTTCAAACAGCCCTCTCAGAGTCCAGACTTGCTCAAACAAGTGCGGTATCTGGACCACAGGAATCCTCACAAGTAAGTCGACAGGAAGAACTTGAGAAATTGCTTGTTTGGACTTGGTTGTTTGGATTTCTCTGAGATAATGGTGCATCAAATAAAAGCAAGAGTAGCACTGTTTTGTCCTTTTACAATGTGGCCTTTATTTTTAAAGTAGATGTAGATGTAAAAGCTCGCTGACAACTCAAACTGCGAGATGTAATTCATTGTGACACAACGCTACAAGTCGAGATGAAAGATCAGAGATCCAGTGTTTCCTGCTCACCTCTCTTCAACCCTTGTTTCTCTTCTGTCTGAATTCCTTCCTCCCTCCCTCCCTTCCTCCCTACTCCCTAGGCTTCGATGTCTCTCTCATCTGAGCCATCCCCAGCCCCATGTCCCCTGTCCTCTGCCTTCCCACCTGTTTCCAAACCCTCCCATACTGGAGGCATCAATGTCAACGCAGCACCCTTCCAGTCAGTGCAAGCGGTATGCTAACTACCTGAGTGATAACAAAAGCTAAAACGGAGAGTGTTTCTGGACTTTTTATACAAGCTGTTGAAAACTTTCTATATCTGTTTGATGAGTCAGCTTAAACACGTATGTAAGGGCAACTAACACAGCAGCTTATTATTGGTGCACCATCTAAAAAGGAAGTGACATCATGGTCCCTCATTTCCCAACCCTACCGTACACCACGCTCCACAGGATTAATGGTTGTTGTTGATTTGGTACAGACAGAAACGCTGAAACCTTTCTTTCCCTCTTTAGGTATTTAACATGAACGCACCTGTACCTCCAGCCACCGATGGAGCAGCAGATCCGCCCAGCCAGTTTCCTAGTGGCTATGGACCCGGCTTCAGCAGCCAGTCAGAGAGCACTGTAGAGCAGACAGATATCCCACAGGAGACACTACAGTCAGGTGAGGGGGAAGTTGTGACTTGTTGCACGTCTTTAGAGGAAACAGTTTACAGGGCATCACTTTTGTATTTATCTAGCAATTAGGGATGTCAACAATGAATCAAGTATTGATTAATTGATTGTTAAGAACGTACTTGAACACATTTTCTTGTTTAGATTTTCTATCATGTAGAACAAACATCATGTGGTCTCATATTTCGTTCAGATATCAGGGAGGTGTTTTAAGTTTAAAGCATGTTTCGATGTGAATCAGCTGACTGAAGGTGTTGCGCACAGTGGAGACGCTCAGCTGGGGGCTGCAGCTGAGTGACAGGTCTCCATGAGCGCTTTTTTCCTCCGCCGCCAGACTGATAATGACTCGGGTACGCTCTTGGCTGACACCTGACCACGTTCATATGCTTATTTTTCTCAGTAAGAACGGGTAGACGGAAAACTGGACACTCTGAGTCTAAAATATGTTTCTGTTCAGTCCCCTTGATGAAGTCTGAAGGCTGATTTATACTTCTGCGTTGAATCAACGGCATACCCTACGCCGGGGGTCCGCGTAGCTCCCGTACCTATGCCGAGGCCTGCGCACGTAGCTGACGTGCACCTCCTCCAAAATGTAACTCCCCATAGAGCCGACGCGGACCTCAAGCCCTGTGGAAAAGTAAACATAGATCGTAGCGGGACCGGAAGCAGGCGGCCGGCTATCAGAGAGGCCGCACTGCCCTCAAGCGTTTCGGCGGAGAATTGCTGCGCAACACAGACACACCGACGCACAAGTATGTGGGGCTCATGTCCGTGTCAGCCCCTGCTGCGTAGGGGAGACGCAGAAGTATAAATCAGCCTTGAGCCTTCACTTTATGACTGTGTGTCCGTGGAGATTATGAGCCTGCTCCTCACGTTGATATTCAGCGTGTTTAACATTTTGAACACCAATACGATCAGTAGCTATTCACTACCGTCAGTTATATACATTGTGTCATGAAGGAAAATTTGATTATGGGGAAAAAAAAGCATTTGGCATTGTTTTTGACATGGAAAACTTTTACGTTTTTTAAAAATGATTAATCGATAATTGATCATTAACATTTCCAAAGATCGATCATGGAAAATACTTTAAATTTACACCCCTACTGACAATATAACCCTTCAAGAATAATCAGAAAATGTGTTGTTTATCATTCTAAGGAGCTTCATTTCAAGCATGGAAACTGCAGATGAAAAATAGCTTTTCAGCCAACTTGTTTTTAAATCTATATCTCTGTATGATGTTTATCGATGCCGTTGTCACTTTACTTCAAAAACACACCCAAGGAAATCTGTACAAAACCCCAGAAACCCAAGAGGTTTACTTTATCTTGTAAACAACAATAGTAATATGTTAGAATGATATAAAATAACCTGTGTGGACAGTTAAATAGTGTGTGTTTATATTTCAAGGAGCCTCTCAGCATCTCATGAGTCAGTGAACTGTAGCTGTTCTTGTTTAATCACCTATAAAGTCAGACTGCCTAAATGACCGTTAGTCTTTGGACCTTTTATCCATCAAGACCTCTTTCTTCTTTGCTCCTCTTGTTTGTAGTTGTTGGTGGATTCCAGCCCCAGGACCAGGTCTTGTCCTCAGCAGCAGGACATGAAGATTCCCCCCCAGGCGCAGGGTTCGGTCAGTCAGGACAGTCCTTTTACAACAGCAGGGCCGTGCCCAGGGGAGGACCCAGGAACGCCCGCGGCATGATGAACGGATACAGGGGCTCCTCCAATGGATTCAGAGGTAATCCATCTGTGTGTCACAGAGAAAAGAAACATCCGTGGCCTCATGATTCAGTGTAATGACACAATCCATGATCACATTACTATTCTGTTCTAGTTGACATTGAGTTGTGTCACTGATGTTTCTCATGTACTTCATCCTCAGGGGGGTATGAAGGTTATCGCCCTCCTTTTTCAAACGCTCCCAGCAGTGGTTATGGTCAAACCCAGTTCAACACGTCTCGAGACTATTCCAATAACACCTACCAACGGGTGAGTGATCTGTTACTCATTGTCTCCAATACAGTTAAAGTGTAATACTCTGTGTGTAATCTTTAACTTTTCGTATTCCTAACATGGCTGGATATTGTAAATTCTTGTCATTATATCAAATACAACATTTCTTTTGTTCTTATTATTCAAGGAGGGATATCAGCAGAACTACAAGCGGGGAGCTGCCCAAGGACCTCGAGGTTTGCCTCGAGGAAACGCCCAAGCGATGCGATCTTAAAAGGATCGACCGGACCGCCAAGTCACGCCACGTTTGACATTCAGGATATTTGAATGTGTTCTCCCCAGCTCACTTTTCTAACAACGTTTGGTTTCTCATCGGTAATGTTATTTTTTTAACTCCTGGCCTACTTATCAGAGTCAGCCTGCTTCGGTCTGTCTAGATCCTCTAATTGTTTTAACACAAAAATGCTGAACTTCACCACATGTAGGATTATCAGCAACTCTGTGTGATATAAAACAACATATAGATATTCCTGTAAACTTGAAAGATTTCATTAATTTATTTTTTGTACAAAATAAATGCAAAAAATACCCTGCCACTGTCGATCTGATCCCATGAGAATGATTTCTTTTACCCTGTGCTGTCAGCCACTTTTTCTCTTTTCATAAAGGCATTAAATGTTCTTTGATTTTATTTTATTTTTTACCCCGTCACTTCTTTGGCCATCACCTCTTTGTACGCTGATGTTATTGGTTCAGACTGTTTCAATAAAGTTGTGTTCTATTACCTCCGTTTAATGACACTACTCTCCTGCTTTGATGTGTTTTTAGGATTTAGGATTTTAGTTCCTTTTAATATCGGACTGGTTGCTTTAGTTTAGGCCTCTTAGTTCAGTGAGGCTGCCTCTTATTGGACCCTTCAATCAATGACAGATATGCTAAATGGTAAATGGACTTGTACTTATATAGCTATTTTCTAGTCTGTCTGACTACTCAAAGCGCTTTTACACACTACTCATCACCATCATCCATTCACACCTCATTCACTCACTGATGGTAGCAGCTGCTATTTAGTGAGGGACCATCAGTATTAGTTAATCTCACTTGTACACATTCACACACTGCTGAACAACAGTGGGAGCAATTTGGGGTTCAGTGTCTTGCTGCTGGAACTAGGATTGAACCGCCAACATTTTGATTGAAAGAAGACCGACTCTACCCGCTGAGCCACAGCCGCCCCACCAGATGTAACTTGTCTTACGTCACCGTTAAGTATATGTAGAAGGGGCACTGGTGGCCTAGCGGTCTAAGCGCCCCATGTACAGAGGCTACAGTCCTCATCGCAAGGGTCGCTGGTTCGATTCCCGGCCGGTCGACGATCTCATGCATGTCTTCCCCCTCTCTCTACTCCCCACATTTCCTGTCTCTCTTCAGCTGTCCTATAAAATAAAGGCAAAAAGGTCCAAAAATATAACTTTAAAGTATATGTAGAAATGCAATGAGGTAATTAAGACACTGATTTGTATACAAATTTACAGAATCAGAAATGACTTTGATACCATCCACAAATGCAAAAGATGCATTTTAAGATGAAACACAAGTAATACACTTCCAAGCAAAAGGAAAAATGTAGGTGAAACCACCTTTTTAGGTACAGTTTGAATCCATCACTTTAAAGATAATTGATTAAATAAGGCGCTCATTCACTGTTTAATAGCTGTCTAGATTAACCATGCCTATTGTTGCTTTTCATGGTGTAAGGCAGGGGTTCCTAAAGTGTGGGTCAGGACCTCCTGGGGGTCAGAAGATGTCTCCTGGGATGTTTTTTTCTTTCAAAGCAATCTTATTTTACCAATTGTTGTAAAAAAAAAAACCTTGAGAAAAAGAGTTACATTTGAAATATAACCTTGCAAAATATGTTTTTTTCCTCCATTTTCTGCCTTTCGTTGTTAAAGGATGACTCCTAATGTTTAAATTAAGTTAGGTTAAAGGTTAATTTGCAAAAGCATTAGTAGCAGCAGGTAATTCAGCCACATGAGGACGTAGGTAGGCTAATTTCTGCAGACCAGCTAAATGAAGTATAAAACATTTACTCTTTTTGAGGGACAGTAGGGGTCTCAGGCTGAAACATTTGGGAATCCCTGGTCTAAGGCAGCCCTGTGATAGGTTGGCGACCTGTCCAGGGTGTACCCTGCCTTCCGCCCGAAGCCAGCTGGGATCCAGCCCCCCGTTACCCCTAACGGGATAAGCGGTCAAGATGATGGATGGATGGATGGATGGTCTAAGTCAGGGGTTCCCAAAGTGGGGGTTGCGAGACACTAAAATTGGGTCATGAGAAGTCCAGATTTTTTTTTTAAGTAATCTAAAATTGCATATTTTATTTACCTATTGTTTTAAATATATTGACAAAAGCAGCAGTAGCAGCAGGTGAATGCATAACAGCACAGGAAACAACCACATTTACATGTAGGTAGACTAACTTTCTGCAGACCAGCTAAACGTAGTATTAAGTAACATTTAATCACATGCAGGGATAATGGGGGTCGTGAGTCTTTGGCACCTATATTTGGGGGGTCGTGGCCTGAAAAGTTTGGGAACCCATGGTCTAAGGCAGGGGTTCCCAAAGTGTGGGTCGGGACCCCCTCAGGGGTCGCAAGACACCAATGGGGGGGTCGCGAGATGTCTTCCAGATTTTTTGATTTTTTTTACAGTAATCTAAATGTGCTTATTTTACCCATTATTGTAAATATATAGACAACAAATGTAGTTACATTTGAAATAAAACCCTGCAAATAAGTACATTTCATTAGTTTCCTGCCTTTCTTTGTTGCCAGATGACTCCTTAAGTTAGGGTTAGGATTAGCTAATAGTTAATTATGTAGGTAAACTCATTTTGAAGTTGAAGTAAATGAAGTATGAAGCAACATTTAACCACTTCGAGGGACAGTAGGGGTCACAAGTCTTTGGGACCTATTTTTTGGGGGTCGCAGGCTGAAAAGTTTGGGAACCCCTGGTCTAAGGGACTGGTATGCTTTGTCATCCATTCAAGGATCAAATCTGTAACACCAGATGAAAGGTCATATCTGTTTTATTGTCTTAAACTGAGGTGTACAGTTTTGTAAAATGACTGTAATTTATCCAGCAGCAAGAAACGCCATCTGTACATTTTGTGCAAATTATGATGCAGTACGGTCTCGAAGGATCACTTGGCACACAGAAAACAAATGAATCTGCAGGAAACAAAACTCCATGTATGCTTTTCAAAAAAAGTAAAACCACAATAAGGCAGACATGATGAACACTGGATGCAAACCAAAAGAAATCACAACATCTCATGAGAAAATCAACCTGGGAAGTACAGCGACTACTGTAACCCGCTCATTCTTGTGGAAAATAAGCCATGCTGTGAGGTTTCAAAGTAAGATCAAGTTACAGACATCTGGTGCCAAATACAACGTCAACAGAATCAAACCTTAGACTATAAAAGACATGAATGAATTCTTCATATGACATGAACTACCTTATGAAATCCATTAGTTCCTTCAACCAAATATTTGATGCAAGACACCAGAAAGCCTGCATCTTAATTTATAACACCAAAACTGTATCTATAAACAAATTAAAAATCATGATCCATAATGATCAACTTATAAATAAATCCATACATACACGTTTTGTGCATGAAAAACAAAATCCAATCAAGAGAACCGATGCAAATTTACACTTCGGAGGCCACGTTTAGTCAGACATCTCCTATTTCATAACTATCTGAGGGGCTTTAGTGGTATCAAAGAAGGGGGAAAGAGTTTGTTATTTTTAAGAACTCATGATCATTTTTTTAATTTAACATTAAAGTCAGTGAGGAGCTGGAGACGTGCCGAGGTATGGCCCAAATACTGGTCCTGTACCTGACGTTTGTTTTGGCAGAACACGCATTTTCTACAGCTACGGAGTGTGACAGCAACCATGACCGACTCAAAGAAAGTACTTGTAAAATGATTTCTTGACTTACGTAGAAGGACTCTGGGTGACCTGGTTTCGTGGTGGCGTTTCTGCTCTTAGGACGTTAATACCGGCTTACGACGGCAGCTCATGAGACGTTCTGCAAATCTGTTTTGTGGATTATGATCAAATGATACTCAACTTTCTGCATCATATTTAAAAGAAACATCCAATTAGGGCACTAAACTCTGTTAATTGATTCATTGTAATTGGTTGGAATTTGTATAAAGCTTAATTTGACCTTTATGTGCTGATAAAATTTCAATATATGTCTCTTGAGCTAATTTTTTCAACTGTATGATGCAGTCCAGCAAAGTTCATTTCAGGACAGTTCACACGTGTAAGATTGGGAGATTTCAGGGGCCTCTTTACGTCAGAAAATCAAAGTCAAAATAACAAAATAAAACTTGCTGTTTCCACCCGACTCCCTTAACAGCCTCACTGGCAGTAGCTCATCTTAAAAGGTGCTTTACTTCAAAAAGCAGACAGCAGGTGAAGACAGCTCAACAAAATTCAGTTTTTTTTTTTTTGTAAAACTGCATTACCAAACAATCCTGTTTTCATTGCTTGTAAAAGTTTGCACAGTTTAAGAAGTATGTCCTTGATTGTTCATTTAATTATTACAATTCTGTTATGTGATCCAAGGACAACAGCGGGGGGTTCCTTTTGTTCTGCTCTCTTTCATCCCAAGTGTCCTCCAAACCTCCAGGTCATGCTGGTTAAGAGGCAAACTACTCAGGAGGGACCGTTCCTCTGCACACGGAGGTGGAAACTGCTGCGAACGTCTGGTCACTGGAGTTCTGATAGCTAATACGTTACGGCAGGTTATTCAGGCCTTGTGCTGCTTCTTGGTGTCCTGGGGGCAGATCCTGGTGTGTTTGAGGGAGACCATGCTGGGCCAGGTCTGGATGTTGAGGTTCATAATGTTCCTGAGGTGTGTCTTGAGGAGCTGGAGGTGCGGCCTGATGTGCTTGTTGGGCGTCTTCTTCATGATGTAACTGGTTATCTAGTGCATATACCTCTGGAACAGCGTTTCCTTCGACTGTAACAAAGAAGCAGTGTGAGACTCTCAGAGGTCGGCCGGTGATATTGAACAACTGTCAAAAGAGAAACCAAGAGGCCTGATAAACACTCACCGTGAACCTCAGGAGGGGGTTGTACTTTCTGTGATTTCAGCCGTTCCATTTGCTCAACAGCCTGTAACGACAGATTTAGATGAGGTAAATTCAACATCTGGATAGTGATACTTGTTTATATTGAAACATTAGCATGAAACCATAAAAAAGTACTTTCTATTGAACATATTGCTTTATATTTGCATGTGAGCAATTCGCCAAATTTACCTCGTACCTCTTACAGTAACCCACAACAGCAAATCTTTTTTTCATCCATTTCTCAAATAACAGTGTATCCCTCCTTACTAGGGATGTACACTACCGTTCAAAAGTTTGGGGTCACTTAGAAATGTCCTTATTTTTGAAAGAAAAGTACTGTTTTTTTCAATGAAGATAACATTAAATTAATTAGAAATACACTCTATACATTGTTAATGTGATAAATGACTATTCTAGCTGCAAACGCCTGGTTTTTAATGGAATGTCTACATAGGTGTATAGAGGCCCATATCCAGCAACCATCACTCCAGTGTTCTAATGGTACATTGTGTTTGCTAATCGCGTTAGAAAGCTAATGGATGATTAGAAACACCTTGAAAACCCTTGTGCAGTTACGTTAGCACAGCTGAAAACGGTTTTGCTGGTTAGAGAAGCTGTAAAACTGGCCTTCCTTTGAGCTAGTTGAGGATCTGGAGCATCACATTTGTGGGTTCAATTATACTCCCAAAATGGCCAGAAAAATTGAACTTTCATATGAAACTCCACAGTCTATTCTTGTTCGTAGAAATGAAGGCTATCCCATGCGAGAAATTTCCAAGAAACTGAACATTTCCTACAACGATGTGAACTACTCCCTTCAGAGAACAGCACAAACAGGCTCTAACCAGAGTAGAAAGAGAAGTGGGAGGCCCCGGTGCACAACAGTACAAGAAGACAAGTACAGTAGAGTCTCTAGTTTGAGAAATAGACGCCTCACAGGTCCTGAACTGGCAGCTTCATTAGATGGTACCCGCAGAACGCCAGTGTCAATGTCTACAGTGAAGAGGCGACTCTGGGATGCTAGCCTTCTAGGCAGAGAGGCAAAGAAAAAGCCATATCTGAGACTGGCCAATAAAAGGAAAAGATTAATATGGGCAAAAGAACACAGACATTGGACAGAGGAAGATTGGAAAAAAGTGTTATGGACAGATGAATCAAAGTTTGAGGTGTTTGGATCACACAGAAGAACATTTGTGAGATGCAGAACAAGTGAAAAGATGCCGGAAGAGTGTCTGACGCCATCTGTTAAGCATGGTAGAGGTAATGTGATGGTCTGGGGATGCTTTGGTGCTGGTAAAGTGGGAGATTTGTACCAGATATAAGGGATTTTGAATAATGAAGGCTATTACTCAATTTTGCAACGCCATCCCATACCCTGTGGACAGCGCTTGATTGGAGACAATTTCCTCCTACAACAGGACAATGACCCAAAGCACATTTCAAAATTATGCAAGAACTATTTAGGGAAGAAGCAGGCAGCTGGTATTCTGTCTGTAATGGAGTGGACAGCGTAGTCACCAGATCTCAACCCCATTGAGCTGTTGTGGGAGCAGCTTGACCGTATGGTACGCAAGAAGTGTCCATCAAGCCAATCCAACTTGTGGGAGGTGCTTCAGGAAGCGTGGGGTGAAATTTCTTTAGATTCCCTCAACAAATAAACAGCTAGAATGCCAAAGGTCTGCAATGTTGTAATTGCAGAAAAGGGAGCATTCTTTGATGAAAGCAAAGTTTGAAGGACAAAATTATTATTTCAACTAAAAATCATTATTTCTAACTATGTCAATGTCTTGACAATATTTTCTATTCATTTTGTACTCATTTGATAAATAAAAGTGTGAGTTTTCATGGAAAACACAAAATTGTCTGGGTGACCCTAAACTTTTGAACGGTAGTGTACATTTCAAGTATTTTCCGTGATCGATCTTTGGAAATGTTATCGATCAATTGACGATTAATCATTAAAAAAACGTAAAACCTTTCCATGACAAAAATGATGCCAGATGTTTTTTTTCCCCTGAATCAAATTTTCCTTCACAACACATGTATACAACTGACAGTATTGAATAGCTACGGATCGTATTGGGGTGTTCAAAATGTTAAACACGCTGGATATCAACATGTGGAGCAGGCTCATAATCTTTGTGGACATACAGTCATAAAAGTGAAGGCTCAGACTACAACAAGAGAACTGAACAGAGACATATTTCAGACTCACGGTGTCCAGTTTTTTGTCAACTTGTTCTTATTGAGAAAAACAAGCATGTGAATGTGGTCAGGTGTCAGCCGGGAGTACAACCGAGTCAGTCATGATCAGTCCGGCGGTGGAGCAAAAAAGGCGCTGTGTGCAACACCTTCAGTCAGCTGATTCACATCAAAACATGCTTTAAACTTAAACACCTCCCTCATCTGTTCACTGATAACTTTTCTTCTTTTCTCAGTATGTGATGATTTAAATCTGTAACATTGGGTACACGTTTACGTGAGAGTGTATTTACTTTAAACTTATTTACATTCTTTTACTGGTTTATCAGTTTGCCTGAATGGGTACGTGGGTTTGTACATGTGCAGGTATATGTTTTTAAGTATTTTCATGGAGGCGGGAGTTTACATGTATATAAATGTATATGACAACAATCCTATTTGTTTACCAATCCCAGCATACTACTTTTATTCGCAATGATATTGCCAAGCTTTATAATAATAATACCTAAGTTTTATATAGCGCTTTTAAATAACTCAAAGACGCTTTACAAGAGAGACAAATAAATAAATAAATACAAATGAAGACATACAAGACAAGCAGACGACAAGGGAAGAGGTGGAAAAATTAATGTGAGGGGAATGCCTGTTTGAAAAGGTAAGTTTTTAACTGTTTCTTAAATGAAAGAGTCAGAAGCACGGATGTGTGGGGGGAGAGAGTTCCAGAGGGTGGGGGCGGCTATGGCAAAGGCCCGGTCCCCCAAGGTACGGTGCTTGGATTTAGTAATGGGAGTGAGGAGGTTGGAGTCAGAGGATCGGAGGCGGCGGGAGGGGTGGTAGTACTGGAGAAGGTCAGTGAGGTATGGGGGGGCCAGGTTATTGAGGGATTTGTATGTGGTGAGCAGGATCTTGAAATGGATGCGCTGTTTTACGGGGAGCCAGTGGAGCTGTTGAAGGACAGGGGTGATGTGGTCTCTGGAGCGGGAGTGGGTGAGTAGCCGGGCAGCAGAGTTCTGTACGTATTGTAGTTTTTGTAGATGGGAGGAGGGAAGACCATACAGGAGGCTATTACAGTAGTCGAGTCGTGAGGATATAAAAGCATGAATTAGGGTTTCAGCAGCGGATTTGGAGAGAGTGGGACGGAGGCGGGCGATGTTGCGGAGCTTTGAATTTCCTTTTACAAAATATTTATTTCTCTCACCACTATTACCACCTCATTTTATAAGAATGTTTAGACAACTGTCTTATACCTGTTTTATGTATCTCTTTACTTTCTGAAAAATGTTTTGCAGCTTTGACTAGCTGCAAAACTTGTCTCAATTTTGTTCTGAATAAAAACTTAAATAAAAAAAAATAAATACACCTCCCTGATAGCTGAACGAAATGTAAGACCACATGATGTTTGTTCAATGTGATAGAAAATCGAAACAAAAAAAATTTGTTCAAGTAAGTTCTTCACGATAAATTCATCGATACTGGATTAATTGTTGACATCCCTACTCCTTACCATTTGCAGCTCGACTTTCTGGTCATTGAGCTGCTCCTGTTGTCTCTCCAGCTCGTCTCTCTGTTTCTGGAGGTCAACAGCCTTCATCTGGAGGTCCTGTTCCTGCAGAGAAAGATGCTCCTCGAACTCCCTCATCTCCTCGTCTGTGTAAGCCTGATTCTGCTCAAGGGTCTGAGGAACACAATGTAGATTTGATGACACTCAAGAAATTTACCAAAAGTCTTAAACACCATAAACATGATGAACGTAAACGTGGTATATTACCTCCCAGCTGTCGGGCTCGAGGAACTCTTTTTTCTTTGTAGCAACCAGGAACTCATCTAAAGAGACCAGCCTGTCTTTGTTTGAATCCACCTAAAGTACGACAAAGACAAGAGTCCACATAATTAAATTATAATGTGCAGATTTAATGCACATGAAAGGGAGGCTCTATTTATGTGCATAATCAAAGCCCAGAGTTCATAAAAGGGCCCTGAGAGTTACTAACTGCACCTCATTCATAACGTGCTCTCTCATTCGTAGCCTCTCCTCCTCCATCTCCACCATATCGTCCTCTTCGTTGGTGGGGTCATATATTTTTTCCAGCTAAAATCAGAGAGACAAACAGTCAGCACAAAGACCGTTCACTGACACAGAACACATTTCTTAGATAGAGAGGCGTTACCTCTTTGGTGAATAATGCCTCCAGTTCCTGTTCGTCAAAGAAGCCGTCTCCATTGGTGTCTGCAACATAAAGTGCATCATTTTTTAAATATGATAAAAAGGATGTTTTACAGATTACAGATTATGTACTGAGGCATAGAATGAAGGTCTTACCATGCAGGTTGAAGAAAGTCTTTGGGTCAAAATCTTCAGGGTCCAAGCCATCAGCTTCCTCCCAAACCTCCTTCAGTTGATTTTGACTACCCTGCAACATGGAAGCATCATCTTTTTAAAATGAAAGCTGGACTATAATGTCTTTTAATGTTGCTACAAGTTCCAATACTTTAAACTAAATGACGATAATTTCCTAAATAAAATATGCAAAAGGAAAGGGGACAATAAAAGTTTCTCTGCACTGTATTGTACATGTAAAGTATGTGTGATGTCACATCTTAGTGACCCTGACTCAGGCTTACCGGGTGGTTGACTTTCGGGTGATCAGCATGCTTCTTCTTCATCTCTTCATAGTGCTCCTCTTCTTTCTTTCTTTCATCATCATCGAGACCTTTCAGGTGTTCCCGTCTGTCGTGCTCTTTCATCATCTCATACCTCTTGAACTCATCGTGTCTCTCTTTGTCGTAGTTCTCCAGATCGCTCGTGGCCTTTAACACAGGGGTTAGCAAGAGCGAGAGTTAGCAATATCCCACTGTAAAGTAAGGCTTTTTTATTTTATTATTATTATTTTAAGCTTTTATCCAACTAATTAATTGTTTTAAAATTTTATATTTTCATTCATTATTCTAATGTTCCTAATATATCCTTTTCACTTTTTTTTCTAACTTTCCCGATGTGATGTCGTCCTCTCATTCTGAAAACCTCTTTTATTGTCCTTTTAATGCTTCTATTTACTTATAGATTTTATTTATTTATCCTTCAAAAACCTCTTAAACTATTATTCATTGGTCTATTGTCACACCACTTAATTCTGTTTAATTAGGGCCCGAGCACCGACAATGTCGGCGTGGCCCTCTTGTTTATGTTTATTCTCTTTAACCTCATGTTGTATTCTGTTAGATAGGGTTATCCTATTTTGAACTGAATTAGCCGCCTTGCTTCTTCAGAGTATGTTGTTACTGGTTGTATAGTTTTTCGGATAAAATGTTTCTTTTGTAAAGGCTTCAAAACCGGAGGCATCCAACTGCCTTTGATTAAAAAAAAACAATAAAAAACAAAAATAAAGCCCTGCAGTGTCCCTTTTGTGCCACTGTATTATTCCAATGGTTTTTTTTTTACATTGATACAACACATTTTTAAATTACAACTGAATAATGAAAAACAACCTTGTCAAATACAACATCTAAAATCATGTTAAGCTTGTCTGCTCCCTGTCTGTCAAAAGGTTTACTTTGTTATTCGAAACATGCTTTGTTTGTCAAAGCACTTTATAAACTTTTGTTTTTAAAGGTGCTATATAAATAAAGTTATTATTATTATTATTATTATTATTATTATTATTATTATTATTATTATTATTATTATTATTATTATTCCATGTTCTCATGCTGCAGGCTAATTTAGAAATAGAGTTATAATACTTTCCCCCTCCCAGGCTCCATTAACTTTCTGTCATGTCATTTCGGCATTATAACCAACATGCCAACAGCGGCAGCCGCCCCCCTTGGAAGTTCAATAAATTTTATTTTCTATATATCGCCAGATCACAGCAGAAGTAATTGAGGGTTACCTCTCTTATAGATCAGGTCTTAAACTTGTTCTTTTATTAAACAGACTAAATATCCTTATGTTATTTATCTTATTTACATAAATGTCATTCTGCTCATCTGCTCTCTGTATCGCATGGCAGAGTTCCGCCCCGATGCGCACACAGACACACAAACACGTGCGCTCACATACACACATCACAGCACAATGATACGATAAATGTGCCCCCCCCCCCCCAAGGCTGTAAACCTAGGGGAAACACTGACTGTACTTTAGATAGGCCATCCATCACAGTGGACACTGTCTCTATGATTATCAAGCAAAGTCACTTCATCATTGTTCACACTGATTGGAAACTTTCTGTAGGTCCCATGTTATGTATCATGTGCTCAAGAGGGTGCTCCATCATCTGGTTTATCCAGCTAGAACACGCTGCTAGCATTCACGTGCTCTTATGTATAACATTTTGATCCTGGAGATAAATTATAAAGAAGAAACTGCAAACATGTACAGTAGTGTGATAATTAAACAGAACCCCCTCCCCTCTGGTAGTGAGACCTTTGTAATGAATAGCTTGAAGAAGAGTTGATACGAGTGAGCGGTTCTCTGACGTGGATCAATAATCATGCACTGTCTTGAAAAAGGTTTTTAAGCTTTTTTTGTGGACTGAAATAAAAATGACAGAAATCCAATAGCTGTCTGGGATGTTGTTCAGATATACACTCAGCAGCCGCTTTATTAGCTATATCTGTCCAGTCTGATGCAATGCAGTAGAACAGCCTTATATCTCTCCTGTAACCTCTCAGATCTGTTTAATAAATCGTGCTTTTATTGCTAAGGTGGAAGTTATGGTGTTGATGCACTGAGACTGTCCTCTCCATTTAATGAATAACAAAGTCAAAATCTCAAAAACACCTCTACTTATACTTCTGTCCAGCACAACATCGCCATCAACTAAGTTCTCAATGCAGTTTCATTAACACCACTAACAAATGGATCCTGCAAACTCAAGACCTACCTTTTTAGTCTCGCTTTTAAGTTTCATTCATTCTTATAACTTGTTTTATTCATTCATTCATTTATGTATTTATTTATTTGATTAATTAATTAATTAATTAATTAATTATCTAGTTCAAATTTTAGCCACTTTAATTCTATTATTGTTGCTTACATTATTTTCTTAACCTTAGGATTGTGGGGTTGGTTTGGTCAGGGCTGGGGTTGAGATCAGGATGGGGGGGTCTTTTTTATATATTTTTCTTAATTTATTCTATTTCAAGTTGTTTTTATGTACAGCACTATGTGTTACAATGTCATTGTATGAAAAGCGCTTTATAAATAAAGTCTGATTGATTGATTGATTATGCCATCAGCGTATGAATGTACTGTATGTGTGAGAGCTATATGAGGACATTATCATAATCATTGTTTGAGCAACATTTATTTATCTTTTAATTTATTATATTTATCTGGTATTTTTAACTTTAACTGATTTTTCATTTCGCTTTCTACTCTTACTTAATTTTACTGTATTGATTTTATTTTTATTTTTAAGTATCTTATCTTAGGATTTTCTGTTGTTTTCAGTCTCTCTGTTCTTTTGTGAAGCACTTTGGGCTGCATGCTTGTATGCATGAAAGGTGCTATATAAGTAAAGTTGATTTGAGTTGAGTTACAGTCTATTTACCATTACCACAGATCTGTCTTGGAACATCCCTGAAGGAGAGGAGCAGGCCTAAATGTATCTATTTCTGTAGGAATGAAAAAACTCTCCTGACAATTAAGCTGCTAATGAAAGAGCTGTCCCCATTATGACACTGCAGACCTGAACACTTACAACTGCATTCCCTATTTCAAAAGGAAACTTGAGGTCATGCATTTGCCTTTAGGTTTGGTGATGACATAAATGCAGGAGTTGTGTGTTATCCTGTTTCAGGTGTTCTAGTTCTATAATGATTCATTTTTGTCTGCCTTGTGTTTGCTCACAAATCACACAGTGGGAACATATCCTTCTTGTATGTCATAAAGTAACAAAGACATTTACCGATTTAATGAGCCGATCCAGGTCGTCCACCTCAAATGTATGTGGGTTCATGTGGTTCAAGTACTCGAACTGTTTCAGCAGAGCCTGGTGGTCCACGGCTATGTCTGCAGGGAGTAATGAAAGATATAAAAAGAAGCATGTATGGAAATATAACTCAGCATTTTCTTAATAATGATCCACATTAAATTCGAATGTAAGCTTACCATTCCCTCCTTCAATGTCTTGCTTGGCCTTAATCAGAGTCCGCAGTCTGTTTACTTCCTGCCTCTTCAGCTCATCCAGCTTGGTTCTGACATGATGGCTGACAAAGTCCAGCTCTTTGGCAAGCTTTCCTTGCTGTATTTTACATGGAAAATTAAAATTTTTAGTGCGATTTAAGACTTGTTGGTTGTGATTGTAATAATAATTTTAATGCATCGAAAATGTCATCAAAATAACTTCATTTTCCAGTATTCAGAAAACCATAAATACATGTTTCAGTGGACAAAAACTCCTGATGTATTTCTGGATTTGGACTATTTCTTCATAGCACTCAGTGAAATGAGAACTCAGTCCCTATGATGCTGTAATATTAGTTTACTCAGAGTTTGCTGGTGGAAAATTCCTTCTGATAAGAATAAAGAAAAGAAAAGTAGAATACCTTGATGTCTTCCATGTCTGTGTTGTGGAGCTTTTCTCTGAAGTGCTGGTCTTTCTCTAGAAAATCGATGACTTCTCTGAGGTAGCGGTCGTAGTGGAGTCCAGTGTCCTAAGAAATTACAAATCAAACAGCATTAAAAACTCTACTGTTATTCTTTGAGAGGAGCTGATGTATGGCAAACTGCTCAAATAGGCCTCACTGAATATTTTCCTTTCATTGGATATGTGTCGCATACCAACATAACACTTCCAGGTGTTCAAATGACAGGTTCTATCATGAGCGTCTTTACATTTTATTACTACCATCTACAAATTGCTGTATGTAACATGTGTTTTACTTTAAAGACCACTTCTTATTCTCCACTAAAAACCTTGTTATGTATGCATCTTTCCCTCAGGACAACACCAATATGCCTTGCTCAGCTAACATGTCAATATTTAACTGTGACACCTGACTAAGCCTCTGAGTGCTCTGACAAAGGTACAACACCTGGAGCAGTTGCTGATGATGAACTGGATTTGCAGGCTTGTAAGTAGAGTGCAGTCTCATTGTGGTCATTTAATTGTGTTGCAATAAGACACCAGACAATGTTGCATGTAAATTTGTCTGGATTCGGTTACCCGACTCTCTTTTGTTTAACAGTCACACAACTACATAACATCAGGGCTGCAACTAAAAGAAATCTAAGCTGGTTTGTCTTTGGAGAAGGGTGAATTTAAACTGTATTTACTGCACTTTTCAAATGAACAGAGCTACTCTTTCTGATGTCTTTCACCCAAAAGGGAAGTGTCCTGTATCACGCACAAAACAGGAAGACACGTTTCATACTGACAAACTGCAGAGAACCAGTGTGTAGGTTTTGTGCAGTTGAACAAAAGGTAGAACATTTGTTTAATAACAAAGCAAGATCACATATCTAAAAAGGTAGCTGCCACAGAGAGATCTTGAGGCTGTAATCCATGCTTTTATTAACACTCAACTGGATTACTGCAACTCATTATACTCATGTCTCTGCTGGAACATTTAGATCGTCTGGTCAGTTATTATTGGCCAATCCCAAAACAAGGCTTAAAACGAAAGATGACCGATGTGGCGGCTGCCCCTCGGCTTTGGAACAACCTGCCCTGGCATATCCGCTCTGCGGGATCAATTGAGGTTTTTAAATCCTCTCTTAAGACACCCTTCTCCCTGGCTTTTAAATAATAATAATAATGATAATAACTGGAATTTATATAGCGCCTTTCAAGAAACCCAAGGTCGCTTCACAGGGTCAGGTAGGGGGTCTGGGGGGTAAGTGGGGAGGAAAACTGCTTTTTTAAAAGTGTCCAGGGTTGGGGCGCTGTGGATGTAGGGTGGGAGAGAGTTCCACAGAGTGGGGGCTGCCACACTGAATGCTCTGTCCCCAAAGGTCCACAGCTTAGTCCGGGGGATGGAGAGGAGACCCAAGGCCGAAGACCATAGATTCCGGGATGGAGTGTGTTGGTGGAGGAGGTCAGCCAGGTATTGGGGGGCAAGGGCGTGCAGGGATTTGTAGTTGAGGAGGAGGAGCGGACATCTCGCATAATTTATTTGATTCTATCTTATTTTATTATATATTTACACTGTGTTTATGTATCTTAGTATTGTATTTTAGTATTGTATTTTAGTATTGTATTGTATTTAATGTTTGTCATTTGTGCTGCTTTTTGATCTGTACAGCAATTTGGTCAACCCGGGTTGTATTAAACATACTCTATAAATAAAGTTTGAGTTGAGTTGATCTGTTTTTAGATAAGGACAGAAAACAACTTAATTTAACATTTCACTGTATCTGTACAGGTTTAGAATACAAGTCATTGCCACATTAGACTGCAAACAAAAGACAAGGGATCTCTCTTTAAGATGAATTCACAACATTTGTAGGCAATATAATAAGAGTGTGTTTATGTTCTGTCTTCTTACCACACTAGCTGGTGGCTCTTCATTTTTCTTCTCCTCCTCTTTGACTTTAGTCTTGTCCATACTGATGGGCACAGCCTCCAAACACAGCAGCTGGACCAGCAGCAGAGCCCAGCCAGTGAGGAGGGCTCGGCTCCAGCACATCTGTACATTAGCACAGATGTCGTTAGAATAATGACATTTTTGAAGCATTAATGACTACAACAATGTTTACAAATAAACAAACAAGGTGTACAGCGTTCGTTTTGTGGATATCTTCCTCATTTGCATCAATTTAAGCATCTTTTTTAGCTTAGTGTAGCTGACTGTAAATGACTGGCTAGCTAATATGCAGAGGTAGCTGTTGATTTAGCTTTAGCACACTGACAGATCAGGCTAATGAGAATCAGGCACTTAACACTGGGGTAAGCTGTCAGTCTGGGCAGCGAAGCTAACGTTACACACACATAACTATAAACATAGTGTCAAAAGAATTAACTACAAGGCTCTATATATGCGTGTCAACCATTAACTCACTTTATTGTGAATCCTGAATCTCATCTGTGCTGCTTTCCTCCCGTCGCTTCCTCGCAGCTGGACCTGTATGTGTCGGCAGCTAGCTAACCCGCTAGTCAGCTCAGTAGGTTGAGCGCGAGGCAGCGTTGACCTCATTGGTCAGTTCAGCTGTCCGTCAAAAGGGCTGGGTAGTTAGGTTGCACTGAACAGTACGTGGCGAGATGACGACAGAGCAGGTGGGCGTTTACTTCTTGTTTCTGATCTCATCAATTAAAGGAAAAATTGAAGGTCAGCTCAACAAATATTATTATAAGGGAGAAAGTTGTTTCATAGTGTTCTCTGTCATATATTTCTTATATTTATTTTAATTTTAATTTTCAATAAAGTGATGCACTGTTAGCGATTTAATAATAATAATAATAATAATAATAATAATAATAATAATGTTAAAAATAATACATTTTATTTATATATATATATATATATATCCTATATACCACGAATAACCACGAATTTACATTAAAGGAAACAAAATCAAAATCAAAATGAAAACAATATAAACTGTCAAAGTGGTAAGAAAATAAATTTGTTTGTAAATGTTTTGCCTGCAGAGGTGTCAAAAGTATTCACATCTATTACTTAAGTAGAAGTATAGATATTAGGGGTTAAAAAAACTTCTGTAGAAGTTGAAGTATAAACTCAAGCTTTTCCTCAAGTATAAAATTACTGGTTTCAAAACTACTTAAAGTATGAAAGTAAAAGTAATGTAAGGGGAATAACAGGAATAACATAAACATGAACTAGACACAGCGGTCTACAACACAGTAAAGTGTATTAAAAGTGTATAAAGCTGACTTATCATAACCCTAACCCTATTCATAACCCTAGCCCTAACCCTAACCCTAACCCTTACCCTAACCCTAACCCTAACCCTGAGGTCCCTAATCCCAACTCCCAATCATAACCCTAACCCTAATCATAACCCTAACCCTAACCCTAACCCTATTCATAACCCTAACCCTAACCCTAACCCTATTCATAACCCTAACCCTATTCATAACCCTAACCCTAACCCTAACCCTAACCCTAAATGTGTCCATAATAGTGTATCCCATCAAATTGCTGTTGATAAATGTATGTATTAGAAACATTTTTTCTGTATATAGAGCTTATTTTTTGCTAATTTAGTTAAGTTATAGTTTAGTTATTTCTTAAAGTGTTCATGTGTTTTTATGTAAAGGATGAATTGCAGAGAAGTATTTACCTATTGGATAGCTGTCCGGTAAGTACATATGACATAAAACAAAATGGAAATATATGTAATAGAAACACACCTCTAACAGTAAAGGAGTTGATCAAAACTGAATAAAACCTCAATTTTCACTCAATTCTGGTAGCTGCATTCTGTGATTAATGGGTACAAGTTCACCTCTCACCTCAGACCTGCCCACTGTGGTAGAAGAAGTATCTTACATGGGACCTTGTGTTGTACCTACAGATGGGAACACACTTTTCTGTGGTCTCTTCAGCAGGCTGATAACCAAGGTGCTTCTGAGAGTCCTCTAAATACACACAAAGAAATGAGCAGTACTGCAGTCACCTGAAAGAAGTCAACACTTTACAAAGTAATGTTTTTTGTGCAAATACCCCAACTTAGTGTTATGTTTTATACAATTTAATGTATGTCAGTTCTTGAATTGAATCAACACTAAGTGCTTTGTAAATAATTATGATTATGATTATGAAACAATCAATCCAAATTGGTAATTTCAACGCCATCACATGGAATTGATTTATATTCCCTGCTTTCTAATTAGTCTCCATACACAAACATGTTTGAGTGTAATTTCCGTCTCTGTCATTTTTGCATGACAGAGACACAAAGTTGGTTAACTGAGCTGCTTGTATACAGTCACATGACCGGTGGACAGCCCACAGTGGCAGGTTAAAAACAACCCTCACAGTGACCGATTAATCATTGTTTGGCTGTGCCTCAGGAATCACAGCGGGTCATCCACTTATCGCAGACTTGACGGTTCAATCCCACATGTCAAGAGTCCAGGACACTAAGCCGTATAGACTGCTGCTGTCAGAATGTTGCTGTGTGAATGAATACATTAGATCCTCACTGTACGGCACCTCAGATAAAAATAATTGCATGTTCGGTAGGTTGGAGGAAAGGCGATAATTAATGCCTGATTAATGCCAACTAAAACATGTTTATTAACCTAGTTGTTCTGTTCATTGAGTTTTACTATGAACCATGCATTTAAAAAAGATATAAAATGTTTTAACGAGAGCTCCACTCGTTTCAGCAGCTGCTCCGACCAGCTTGGATAGGGGGCATAAATTTGCTGCAGGAGTTATAAAAACATTGGCTTTCTATTGGAACTGTGAGTGCTAAAAACCAAAAAGGCTATTTATGAGGCTTGGCAGGTACAGTGAGACAGTGAATCCATTTTTTTTAATCTGGACCAGTTGGCTTCTAACTAAATATAACATCCCTGCCCTGTAGGTGTCAGTGTGATAGTTCAATGAGCTGGAAGGCAATTAATCATTGTCATAGATTTCAACCAGGAAAAAGTGAAAGAAAGCTAGAGCAGATGGGGAAGATCAGCACTTTCTTTTTAATCAACAACTCTGTGATGATAAAATGTGCTGGATGGTATAAAAAGGAGGATATTGTCCAAATATTACTCTGTCATGTAATAATGCAGGTATTTTGAGACACACACACACACTCCTTTATGTGCCTTACCCTGCTCAGATTCAGGGCTCATTTAGAGGGAAAAAAATGCATTTCAGAAAAGATGTTATTGATTTTCTGTGTGGGCATGTGCCAGACAGTTTAAGGCCCAGCCTATTCTATACTGAAGAGATGAAAGACAGAAAAGCATGAGAGAATCTCTATTACATTTTCAGCACCTTCGGTATGCTGTGATTCAGCAGGAGGAGGCTCTCTGAGGAGAAGACAATAACATTGAGTCACCTTGCTGCATTGTGAGCCCCTGGCAGGCGAGAGGTAGGAATCAGCAGCAGCAGAGACCGTACTGCAGAGCTGCACTGGACTGCATCAACTATGTGTGTATTTGTGTGCAAATAAGAATTAGAAGGGTGTGTGTGTGTGTGTGTGTGTGGTTGTTTGTAAAGTGGGGGATGATGATAAATCATAGCAAGGTCAAATAAAAGCAATTGAGTGGGGATGTGAAATGATTACACTGCAGTATATGTGATGTGCTTCATTTGCAGACTGGTTGCAGAATATACAACAAGTTAATCGTGCATCATATTACTTCAAATATGTACAACAATATCAATGATACAGAGGTATTATTGATTTATCCAGACAGTATTTATGTATTTATGCCTGTTGCAGATCTCCTCTATTTCCTGCTTTACAATTCAGAACATTGATCTAGCAAGAATACAGAATGTTACGTGTGTGTGCTGTTCACAAGTTCAGTGTGTTCTTTTTAAGTTAGACACAGATTGGTACAGAATAATGGGGATAATAGACAGACATTGTATCATACATGAGATTTAATGTTGTTTATTATATACTAGTAGTGGTGGAAGGTCTTGCTTTGGTTGTCCATCGTAGATGGACTGTGTTTATATAGTGCTTTCTTTAGTCTTCTGACCATTCAAAGCGGTTTCACGTTACATGTCACATTCATCCATTCACACCACATCCATACCCTGAAGGCAGAGACTGCTATGTAAAACACCCATCAGTGTTAAGTAATCCCATTTACACACCACCGGCATGGCCACTGGGGGCAGTTTGGTGTTAAGTGTTTGCCCAAGGACATTTTGACATGTAGACAGCAGAGCCGGGGACCCCCAACCTTCTGAATGAGAGATGACAGACTCTACCAGTGAGCAACTGCAACACCATCAAATGAGAAAAAGACCATTTCATGCAAACATTGTGCCTCATTGTGCCTCTGTATAAACATGTGCGTTTCCACATTTATGTATTCAGTTTTTCATGTTATTCCGTGACTTAACAGAGACACTATGCAGAGGCAAAAACACACTACAGCAGTGAAACTCCCTTTATTCTTAACTTTACCGTCAAGTCGGTAAGACAGCAAGGTTTGAGGTGAATAGTTTTCAGAGCAGCAGCTCACTTCAGTGTTTTTTTAAAGAAGTTTTTTATCTCTCCCTGTGTTTGAAGAACACTGCCTTAAAACACAGGAGGATGTTGAAACAAAGTCTCCCCAAAAGGGAATCACAGATGAAATATTGATCATGTTGACTGATGCTTGCTGCTCTCGGCTCACTGATGTGCACCCTTACAGTACAGCGGCGTTGTCCTTTCAGATAGAGGACACATAAACTGTCATCTACACCTAACAGGAGATATGTTCTGCATGCATTCATATTCTGCATGATTGTTTGACAAGTTTTTCTAGATACCTTCACCGGTTCAAGCACATCATGTTACAAACACAGATCATATTAATTGTAACGAAAGAGGACTGTACTGGCATGTTGAAGTGACACTTTGCTGATTGTCTCTAAATGCTCAGCAGAATGCCTCCTGTGCCAGCACTACTGTGACTTTGAACATTGCCTCCCCTCACAAAGACCATCGGAATTTATGGGCAGCATTGGTAAATTGGGCAGGTCTGTTTGATGCAGTGTAAGCATTATTGTAATGTGTCATGGCCAGACAGGCTCTCTGTCCTCAAAGCGTGACTGCAGTGAAGGTGACAAACTTCAGCTAAAGCTTCCGGTATACAATTTATGCACAAGCATTCAGTCAACACAGACCTTGTAAAACTGAGATGCTCTCAAGGTAATGTGTGTATTCATTTGTACAGAGATTTTTGAGTCCCTTTTTGGTATAATTTGTGGTTGTGCAGGTTTTTTTTTTCCATACTTGGACTTTCCGGTAATCAATGAAGAACTTAAATCATCATGTAGGCCTACATAAGGGTTGTGTGTGATTTTGAATTCCTTAGACAAGTTATATATATAAGTTATATAAATCGTATAAAAATTGGAACATTTTGTCCATTTCAAAATGTGTTTTCAGAAAATGACACAAGTAGAAGCAGGTATCTTATAATTTGAGTTCTGTCACAGTTTTTGAACATTTTACAACAACTCTGATATCATGACTAACATAAGAGCCAAAACTGATTAAAATCCCACCTGTTCAAAATTAATATAACTTGGTTGAAGACATTAATGCTTTGGCTTTGTGCTGAATATTTTTATTAGGATGGCCACTCAACAAGCTCATGGTTCCTCCTGCACATTACATGTCTCTAAAGTTCGTGATTAGTATTATTATTGAATTTACCTGCTATATCTTGGCTCTTGTTATTGAGCAGCAATGTTTTGTTTTGTTCTTTTCAAGATTCAAGAATCAAGAAAGCTTTATTGCCAGGTGAGCTTGCACACACAATTTGATGTGGTGAATGGAACACTGGTACTTAACAACAAGACAGTAAGGACACAACAAGACAGTAAGGACAATAAATATAGAAACCTAAAGACAAATCCAAAAATTCTAAATAGAAATAAAAAATACTATCTGTACATAGAAAGGTAAAGATGTACTTTTAAAGACATGAAATTAGTTAAATTAACCTAAGCCAGAGTGCACATAGATGAATATAATAAGATATGTTATGGAATAATTTACAATTTACAATTTAATATTTGCAATACAATAGATCAATAAATAGAAATGTGTGTTATGCCTTGTTGATTGTCCTTAAGCATGTATCTTTTTTCTTGTTTGAGACCAACTATTTTCTATTACTGTCTTCTATAACTGTGCTCTTGGTTAATTGGACACTGCTGCTAATGATAATAATAATAATTCAAGCTATAGCACTGAAAAGCTGGTGGAAACAGTAAGTACTTTAATGTGTTATGCTTGTGCCAAACCCATTAATCCCAGCTTTGATCCAGTGCCGAACACTACTGTACTATATTTCTTTTCTACACTCTAGTTTTCTTATCAATTGCAGAAGTTTGAGCTTTGATTCAATTATCATGTAGACTGGCTAGTCCACTTCAGGGAACCAGTTCCTCTACAGCTCTAATTACTTGAAAACACAGTCCTGAAAGAGTCCCTGGTTTTGGCATTCTTCCCCTTTAAAAAAAGAACCCGTGCAGCCCTAGCGGTGGTGGTATTAACTGGGCTCCCTGGGAAAGTCTGCGGAGAGAGGGAGAGGGGGGACGAGCCGAGCCGGAGACGAGAGATCATGGCGGCACCTCTCGGACGGGACACCCTACCTGACCACTGGTCGTACGGAGTTTGCAGAGATGGTCGGGTCTTCTTCATCAAGTGAGCCGGGTTAAACTACTTTCTCCCCGTGCATTTTGTGTTGTTTTATTCTCTTTCCAGTAACAGGTGTCTCTCTCTTGCAGTGATAAAACTCATAGCACTACTTGGCTACATCCACGCACTGGTGAACCTGTTAACTCGGGACACATGATCCGGTCAGGTACGCGACAAATAATCTGATTTGGAGGATACCAAGGGGACGTTTTCTGTGCTGCAATGTGCTTTCTGTGTGTGGCAGGCTCCTTCAATGTGTTTGTGTTCGTGTTATAGATTTACCAAGAGGATGGGAAGAGGGCTTCACGGACGAAGGAGCCAGCTACTTCATCAAGTGAGTGGGCTCATGAGCTTTTGTTGCGTAGTTTGCGCGTACAATTTGATCCCATCAGCTATGCGAGAGTGCTTTGTGATGAAATGCCTTTCTGCTGCTTTCTTTCCCTGCTTCTGTGACACGTTTCTTAGCATCGAGTTGCAGTCAAATAGTGCCATGCAAACTACATCAAAAGGCTGTACTTTCTGCACAACGCGAGGTTAGGGTTGACACAGATGCACACCAGTATATGGATTAACACACTGAGGTCCCATCGGATAGGTGAAACCAATTACCTCTGCCTGCATTGTGAATGGAAAGTGGCAGTGCCTAGCAGGACAGGATCAAGCCTATTAAAATTCTCCTCACATCCTCCATGCAGGACCTCTACTCTCTCCATTAGATAGGTGTGCAGCCTTGTGTGTTCCTGTGTGTGTGTGTGATAGAGAGACTGTAAAGGTTGCAGGAGAGGGGTGTGCCCATGTGGTGACAGAGATGTATGGCATGATTGCATTATTGAAGCAGAGAAGGACAGGATTG
Organism: Notolabrus celidotus; assembly: GCF_009762535.1. Lineage (NCBI taxonomy): Eukaryota > Metazoa > Chordata > Actinopteri > Labriformes > Labridae > Notolabrus > Notolabrus celidotus. The sequence goes on from NC_048274.1 coordinate 11,390,426, forward strand.
CCAAAGTCATAGACAGAAAGTTGTTGTTTTTTCTGATAGATTTTCTCACGTCCTTCACACTTACAACTTACAGGATTCAGGTTAATGGAAGACATTTCAAAATCAATGCAACACAGACGCTGCACTCTGCTAATTTGCAGGGCTGCAACTGAAGATTGTGCTCCTTGGTGGACAGTAACAACATGCATTTACTTTAGTACTGTACTGAAGTACATTTTTTGAGTATCTGTACTTTACTTGAGTATTATCTTTTGGGGGAACTTATTACTTTGACTCCACTACATTTCTATCAATGCTCTTGTTACTCCCTACTTTTGCTTTGAAGTCAGCTGAGGAATTTTCTTTTCTGATCCCAAAGACCGTAAACTGTTCATGTACTTTATCTAAATGGTGTAGCCGTACCCCTGTTGAGCAAATGCATATCAGATGTTATTCAGATCAGTCCGTTCATTTAGTCGTGGTGATGAGGGCTATAACCGAGAAGGATGATGATTATCTACCTAAGCACCACAGCCATATTTTAAATCCACTTTTGAGGTTTTTGAAACAAACAATGATTGGTATTGTTGTAAATCTCTGATCTGTTTACCACACAAACTTCATCACAGCCGACCATACGTCACCATCTAACCTGAGAAAACATGTGGAGGTCTGTAGCTAACACACTGGTTTTTATTCTAGATGAACATTTTAAACTTGTCTGTGCTTGTAGTAACTTAGTTCATATTTCATTCATGGTATACTTTTTAGATTTGAAATCATGTTTTCTAGATAAACAGAATGTGGCAGAATGTACATCCATGCATTCTTGACTGCACTCATGCTTTGTGAAATACGTTTTGAGATATTTTAAAAAGTAGTTTGAATACTTAAGTATTTTTAAAAGCAAGAACTCCGGGACTTTAACTCAAGTTACAACTTTCACTTTTAATGTTTGTCCATGAGGATCTATACTTTGACTTAAGTAATGAAGACTTGTACTTTGACCACCAGTGTTGCCAACTCCTCAGAGAGGAAAGTAGCTGTTGGCTGTCCTAAAAGTCGCTAGAAGTCGCTAAATGACGTCATCATTTAATTTGCACAATTTGAATTGTCATGGATGCTGTAGGAGAGACGTGTAAAGTTGAGGGAGAGATAAAAAGAGGTTAAAAAACACCCTAAATATGTTATAACTACAATTAGGAGCCTACTGAAAATTAAAGTTAAACATAACATTTTCAAGATGTTTATTGTATACAATCTACACTAACTATCTAAATGGACCAAAAAGAGACAGTAGGCGGGGTCAGCCAGCAGTGTCTTTGTATCTATGCTTTGTACATGCGTGATACATTTGAAGTCTGGATGCTGAGGGATGAACGCCTTCTGCTCTGAATGCAGCTAGGAGGGACTCGCATCAACTTGCAGCATCCACTGTTGTTGAGAAGAGTAAGAACGATACATGCTTTCAAGTCAGTCTCCAAAAGTCTCAATTAAACACCAGAAAAAGTGGCTTGATTTTCTGCAAGTTGCTTTTTTGAAAAAGAGTCACTAGAGGGGTCTGGAAACTCGTAAATATAGAGACAAAGTCGCTAAGTTGGCAACACTGTTGTCCACCACTGGTCATATGTTTTTATTTATATATGTACAATTGGTTGGTTGAATTTTTGGCCACAGTGATGCTTTTTAAGTTTTCCAGAGCTGGACATGGTGTCTTGAAATGATGTCTGTAATGAGACAAACAACTCAAACTCCAGACTTTTTGTGGCAAAAAAACTGCAAACATGTATATTTAAGAAGCTTGCACAAGCAACTTTTTCACTCAAAGTTGCAAAAGCTGTTCATTTGGTGCCACAATATTCATCCTGTGGCTGTCTTTGACTTGCTTAATTGATTGATTATGGCAGCTCTACATCACATTAACATGTTTACAATCTGCTACTGTAATTGTAACAATGAGAGAAACTTGGACACAAGTGCACTGAGTAAATAATGATGAGAGCAATCAGATAAGTCAGGCTAATGATGACAAATAGACTGCCTGGTGTAAAACAAAGCAGAGACAAATTCTTCATTAGTGCTGGATCATTGTGAATCACTGGGGCTCCTCCTTCTGTAGTTTGGTCAAGGTTTTTGGGGCAGGACTACCCGTCGTCCCTATCCGGGGCCTTTCAGTTTTCCTTTTGTTTGAAGCAGAGAGGCAGTAAGGGGAGCTTTCATATTGCTGTATCTGCAGCCTTTCTTGGAGTTACTAGAGAGTTGTTTGCTCATCATCATGCAGAGCTCTGCAGACACCAGTTGGTAGCACTGTGCAAACAATGCAGACACTTTTTTTCAATACAGCAATGCCTGCTCCCAAAAATAAGCGCGCACACACACACACACACACACACACACACACACACACACACACACACACACACACACAGTGCAATGAAAGGGATACTAAAATTGTATGGAAAAAAAAGCGTACATCACAAATTACAAGAACAGGTTGCACTGAGCCAAACAGATGGGCATCAGTGCATTCAATAGAGTCTTTGAAAGACAGTTTGGCATCAAAAATGGAGGCTTTTATAAAAGACACATAAAATGGTTTCAAATAACAAACTGGTAGTTTCTGACATTTATACGGTGTGCAGAATAACACATCCTTTGTGTTGTCCTGTTTTACACACTTTTTCTTTGTAAGGAGGAAAAACAATAAGACATTGAAGTTGTGTGATATACGGTCACCTAAATGTCAAGGGTGTTAAATCAGGCGACAACTTGTTGCCCCGTTGGCATGGTGGAAGGATCCTGTTTTGCTCCTGCTCACTGCTCTTTCTTTGTCTTTGAGGGCTAATTTGTTGGAGTCAAACAGTGGACAGGAACAGCTTATCAGAAGCGCAGCAGGCATTTGTCCATGTTCTCCTGGTGCATGAAGGAAAGTCAGATCATTGTGCTCGTTAGATTCGGTGAAACTGCTGGGTCATGATTTACAATCAACAATTTGGACCAAAACGAAGACCCATCAGCGCTTTGTCGAGTGACTTTAGTTATGTAAATATTGTACCATAAACTCTAACTTATTAATTTTACTTGAATAATGATTACAGTATTAATGATGTCTGTGTTAGCCCCCCCAGGTTAAAATATTTAAACAGATATCTGACAAATATCTTTTCTCTTTGTGTTCTTCTTGACAAAGTTTGACTATAAAGCCGTTCTATGTTTCTGTGGATCATTGACTTTGACAAACAGCAGTTTGGTGTACAGCTCAGTGGGAACATCTCTGCTGAAGCACACCTTTATTATGGCTAGTGATTGAACGCTGTCATTTCATCATCACAGAGGAGTTTTCCTCTGGTGGTTTAATTGATTTATAGCACACCTATATGATGCCAGCTCTCTTTATTTGCCCCTCGTGTGTGCAGGGTAATTATTGGAGTTGTCGCTGGTATTAAGCGTACCTGGCTCTTCATTCTGGCACCCAGCTAATCAAGCTTTAAGTGTATGCACACAGTACACACCATCTTATTAATTTATTGCAACATCATCCTGAAACACATGTCTTTAAAGAGTAAGGGTTAGAAAATAGCCTCCTCCTCCTCCTCCTTAGGAATATCTTTGCACATTTTGGTGCAAGATCTGCTTTGGTTATTGATGCAAGCTGGCAAACCTCCGACAACAAAGACGGCTCCAGCTCTGCTGTATAATTCTTTAAAAAAGCATAAAAAGTTGGATTCAGACTGCTTGGACTGCTGCCCTGCTGTAGACCATTAAGATCATCACAAGTGTTAGTTTTTACAACACAGCGTTACAACTCAGCATTTTAAAACTCATTTCTAAACTACTGAGGCCGTCCCCTTTCAGCCCAGGTCTATTTCTCTGCTCCAAGATGCAATTCATGCTTGTCTTTAGTTGTTGATAAATGAGTTTTAGCACAAAGGATGTCCTTTTCTTTCTTTTTTTTTTAGCTTAGACACTGCTTTCAATTCTACTGCTTTTCTCTGCAACAAACTGAAGCAGGACTGAAGTTGACATGGTGACAACGGTCGGTACATTTTGTTGTGTGTTGATGTTTAGTCGTGGTGGATTACAAAGACAGGATTGTTCAGAATTCAGATGCTGCGGCTGGAGCAAAACTCACATTTATTTGCACCTCGCTGTAGGCCGGCCGGTGGCCTGAGAACCTGAACTATGAGTTCAGTGTGGGCAGTGCTTTATTTTGGGTAGAGTGAGGGCTGAAGCTTTGTCTAAGATATAAAGGATTCATACATGATGAAATTATGAAATAGTTATTCTACAAAAAAAAAAAAAAAAAAAGGGGCGCCAGTGGCCTAGCGGTCTAACCCCGGGACTTCCACCAGATACAGGTTCAGTCCGTATCCGATCTGTTGCAGTCCGGCTCCGTGCTCTTTTGTCTGTCAACACCCACTGGTTATGATTTCAGAACGCAGCACTGAGCAGGACCGCCGGACAGCTGGAGTCATGTGACCAAGGGGTCCCATAGTAATTACTGAATGAAGGATTTTCTTCCTCCTCTCTTCATCCATGTTGTCTTTATGGTCCTCTGAAAACCTCTGACCTGTTGACTCCAGGCCAGGCTCCCCTCATCATGACGGTTTGTTGTTGTAGTTAAGTGAAATATGATCTGGTGATAACACCGAGTGTTTTATTCTAAAAATTAACCGGATGTTTTAATGTTGTTTTGGAGCCTGATTTCGTGTCCCGCTCGATCTGCTCTGTTGAGATTGATGCGTTGTGCGCCGACATCCAGCAAAAAGTATAAGTCTTGCAAATCTGATCAGTGTGCCCCATGAACAGAGGCATCACAGAGGTCTCTGGTTCAACTCCAGGCCTCGACCATTTGCTGCATGTCTTGTCTTCCCCTGCTCTCTGCTCCCCAAGCTTCCTGTTTCTCTTCAGCTGTCCTATCAATAAAGGCGAAAAAATGCCCCAACTTCGTTCGTTGAAGTTTACTTTAGTTACAGTGCTCTTAATAAACTGTCATTGCACCATCAAAGGACTCAGTTGTAGTCTGGAAGAGAAGGTGGTGTAAAACTTATGGGCGAGGTCTGTTGTCATCTGTGACAGCAGATTGAAATAGAGTCTCTCTGCCTGTCATACTTCTGGCAGATCTCCAAGGGACTGACCCATTTTGAAAGTCATCTTCCGAAATCGTCTCTTTTAAGTCCCTGCAGATAATATGACGGAGATGAAAACGGTCTGTGTGCTGACATACACTTGTGTTGGCGTCTCAGTTTGAGTAATGAATCGGACGGCAGAGGAAGGTTGAACTCTCATGAACTTTTAGCGTCCCTTATATGGTTCCATAGATGTGTAACAGACGGCCTGTCAGGAAGAACAATTGAAAAGAATGTAAACAATTCAACAAGTTACTTTAAAATCCATGAACATGGTAATAAACAATGACTCAGAACTGAGGTGGTACTGCAGTTATTATGTGATTCATTCAAGTGATTCAAAGTAAAATCTGAGTTCAGTTGGTTTAACCCTTCACCACTTCACTGGCACTCAGGAAACATAGGAAATGTGCAATTCTATAGCTCCCTGAGGGGACCCCACTGAGGTATAATTGAGTCCTGTTGAGGACACAGTTCACATTGTTCAATAGACTAACAATGCAGCGGGACAGTTTAGGAAGAAATGTCTGATGTAAGAACCAGAAAGTTCTTCAGACTCAGCTTCATTAACTACTATTATAACAGCATCAATATTTTATTTATATTTTACATTTTAAGGTGTTTTATCTCCTTGCTCTCCTGCCGCTCGTTAATTTTTTAGGTTGTGCTTGCATTTTTTTAAGTAGCTGAATATTTTTGACCAGGACGGTTTGAGTTAATTAGCCATGAGGTGTTTGGGGAGTTTGAAGCAGGGCGTTTTAATACAGGATGAATAAGAAGTTTAGCATCCCTACAGGCCCTTATCTTACGGCTGTCTTAATGAAGCTCTGTTTTCCTGCAAACACAGCAAATCTATACCTCATGCTGACTTCAAAACAGTATTGCCAAAAAAAGTTAGGGTATAAATTGGCCCTAGGTCCCTCGAATGAACTTTGCCCCTCCTTAATTCTTTTCACATAAAACATCTTTATATTTTAAAATCATGGCCAATTTATCAACTCCTTGTTTATTTGAAAACTATTTAATTTGAGCTCTCTGGGGTCACCTTTCTGAATCATCAAACTGTGATTGACCTACGGCAATGACTTTAAAACATTTATAATCCACTTCTGAGGTGTTCCTCTGTAGGGTCAGTCTGTATGAGGTAACCTGAGCTCAGTGGATTTAGGATGTGAGTTTTGCCTCACAACACTTTTGAAGAGTTGTCTTGTTGCCTTCCTTTGGGTCCAGGCAGGAAGCCAGTCCAGAGATCTGTCTTTTTTTCAGAAAGTTTGAAAGCAGCACAAACTCTGCTGAGAAACGGTCAGTGCTCAGCCTTTATCCTGAGATAACAACGTGAAACTTGAAGGGATTGTAAACTGAATTTCAACTTAACTTCCACCTTTAAAAAGAAAAGATGTTACAAAAGAAAGAAAGTGCCTGAAGCTGTTTGTGATGATCTCTGTGTTGCTGCTAAATCTGTTGTTGTTTTTGCACCTGCTCCATCGTTTCAAGTCAAAGATAAATGTTCCTCATGTGTCCCTCACAAGTACTGGCCGGAGAGCTATCTGTTTTTATGCCCCTGAACTGTGGAACTCTCTGCGTCTGGACATCAAAACGTTGAGCTCTCTGAGTGTTTTTAAAAATAAACTTAAGACTTAACTTTTTAATCTAGCTTTTAACTTGGAGTAATCTACTTTTGGCCTTGGACTGCATTCTTACCATTCTTACTATTGTTTTAGCATAATTTCTATTTTTTATTTTATTATATCTTTTTTTTTTAGCTTATTATATTTTCTCTGGTATTTGACTGATTGTATTTAATTTATTTTATTGTATTGATTTTATTTTATTTTTCAGATATTTATAAGATTTTATTTTAATGATTTTTGTTTTATTTTTAAGTATTTAATTTGACTATCCTCCGTCTTGTTTTAGTCTTGCATCATTTTACCTATTGCTGTTGTTTTCTGTCTCTCTGTTCTTCTGTATAGCACTTTGGGCTGCATGCTTGAATGCATGAAAGGTGCAACAGAACTAAAAACAAATTGAGTTGAGTTTAGTTAGTGGCATACAGTATTTAAACATGGTCTATTAGTCCAATCCTTTTCAAACTAGCTACTAACATATGCTACACACAGAGAAAATTGGCTGCCCAAAATATGTTTGTGTGGATGTTGTGGGCAAAGATACATTTGGCTGGCTTGGATATTTGGATGTTTGTAGCCAAGAAAACAGTGTGCATGGCAGATGCTGCAGCTGCTCACGAGCAATGCATCCTGGTACGTGTGGACTCTGCAGTAGTGCGTCCATGATGAGGAGAAGTCAGCTTTCTTATCTGTTATAGCATGCACCAAGGAATTGATTGCTTCAATTGATTACATTTACCATCTGCACTAATAGGACACATAAAATCGGTCTCAGCAGATGTGTGTCTAACACGAGTCTGGTTCTGCTCGAGGTTTCTGCCTGTTAAAGGAAGTTTGTCCTTGCCGTTGTAACTTGCTAAATGCTGCAAAACTCTGCTCATGGTGGATTAAGATGAGATCAGACTGAGTCTTACCCTGTCTTGATGTTGGGTCTTTGTTAATAGTAGAACATAGAGTATGGTCTAGACCTGCTCTGTTTGTAAAATTATCTTTAGATCACGTTTGTTGTGATTTGGCACTATATAAATAAAGATTGATTGGTTGATAAAAGGTGTCAAAGGTTCTCTCTTACAACTTCATCGACTAACATTAGTCTGCAACTCCACTGTGTATGTTAGATGAGACAGACTACTGTTAGATATGCTAAGTACCCTTCATGTCTGCTCCAAGGACCGAGGGATGCAGAGGGGTGTTGTTCGGAAATCGTTTGTCCAGAGGGATGGAAAGTGATGATGGAAGATTGTAAACACATCCCTGAATACCAATCAGGTAGAGCTGTGCTGCTCCTGGCAGCCAACAGGAAGAGGACCAGGGTGACAGAATAAGGGAGGCAGCTGTTCACCCTTACTGGTGAACACTGCAGACCTCTGTGTTGTTGATGAATAAATCTATAAATCTATTCTGCTATCAGAGAGCGGGGCCGAGTACTGTATGAACCTGGCTTGGATGTTACAAACAAGAAGTTATGGATGTAATCGGGTTTGCCATCAGAGTCAGTCATTCAGAACAGATGTTACACTTAATAAGATCCCACTACACCCACAGATTCCCTCTGAATGTTTGCTCCAGTAAGCAAACACTGATTACTGATTTATACATCTGACATACACTCGGGCTCATCTCTGCTTTTCATGACATTCTCCCAGTTTCTTCCAGACACTTACACTCTTTACTTGTTTATTTGTTGTCCCTGGTTATTGTGACAAACTGCTTTGGCACACCGAGTAGACTGGTAACGTTATCCCTACAATTTTCTTATCCTCACAGGCCAGCTTCCTTGTTGAACTGCTGCTATACGGCTCCACAGAGGACTGTCGCAGCCATATTTCTAGAAGTGATATGTGAAGACTGTGATAGCTACACTTTCAGTTTATTCACCTTTCGAACAGCAGAGTATCACAGACTACATACAAATCTTTGTAACAGGAGGTCTCTTTGAGCACAGTGGCTTTGATGAGTCTGTTCTGTGGCTGTAGTCTGCATTATGTCTCTGTTGTGGATGTTGAAAATAGAGGTGACTTAGTTCTACGTAGACATGCAAACACTGAAACAATAAATCTACAGTGCATGATGATTTGATTTGTTCTGTTTGTCATTATGAGCAGATAAAGAGTTGAAAGGTCACAAAGCAACTTGTACAAATCATGCACTTCAGGAAATAAAATACGCATCAGGAATTATTTGTTCGTATAACATGGCATAGCTTATTATGCACATAATAACCAGCCTATTGAAGCCTGTCTTTACATTGTTATAGAGATCAAACATAACCCCTTTTTTCATTTAGATCAATTCAACTAATGTTTTTGTCTCTATTGGACATGTCATGTGTTTTATAGCACAGAAACAATGATACTGAGTAAGAAGTATGTTGGTATGTCATGAAACATATATATATACTTATATCAAATACCGCATCATTTTTAAGATTCTGTTTCTCACTTTCAAAGCCATCAACAACTTAGCTCCTCAGTACCTCATTGAGCACCTCCATACCGAAATACCCACCTGTAGTCTCAGGTCCTCCTCTTCCACCCAACTCACCCTCCCACCTGCTCGCTTCACCGCCATGGGGTCGAGAGCCTTCAGCCGCTCAGCCCCCCGCCTCTGGAGCTCTCTCCCTCAGGACGTACAAAATTCCTCCTCTCCCACCACCTTCAAATCCCGCCTCAAAACTCACCTTTTCCGCCAAGCCTACTCGCTTTAATCTGTCTTTATGGGACAGGAATGACTTCACTTTCATTTTTCTAGTATTGCATTGTCAATCTGTTGTATTTAGCTATTTATTTACAATTGAGTGTTTTTTTTTTTTTACTGTTGGTATGTTGTAAGGTGACCTTGAGTGTCCAGAAAGACGCCTGTAAATAAAATGTATATTATTATTATTATATTATTGCAAATGGCAGACACTCATCACTTGACAAATGTTCCTGTTTTCTCCAAGATTTATGTCAGTTTCGTGTGCAGGCATGTAAGATAAGATAAGATAAGATAAGATAAGATAAGATAAGATAATAAGTTATGAAATGTTTGCACATATAAAAGAAAAAAACAAAACATTACTGCTCAATAACAAGAGCCAAGATATAACAGATAAATTCAATAATAAAACTAACCACTAACTTTAGTAACATGTAATGTGCAGGAGGAGTCAAAAAACCCAGACAGGCTTGTTGAGTGGCCCTCCTAATGAAAACATTCAATACAAAGACAAAGCATGAATGTAGAAACGAATTTCCAGATACAATTAAAGACAAAACATAAGGGTTAATATTAAAAACGATGGTAAAAAGAAAGAAGAAAAGATATACACTACCAGTCAAAAGTTTGGACACACCTTATCATTCAAGGGTTTGTATTTATTTTAATTATTTTAAACACTGTAGATTAATACTGAAGACATCAAAACTTTGAAAGAACATATATGGAATTATTGAATTAACAAAAAAGTGTTAAACAAACCAGAATATGTTTTATATTTTACATCCTTTAAGCATCATGAGGTCAACTCCTGGAATGGTTTCTAATTAACATGAGCTCAAGAGTTAATTTGTAGAATGACTTGCCTTCTTAATGTGTTTGAGACCATCAGTTGTGTTGTTCAGAGGTAGGGTTAGTACACAATGGATAGCCCTATTTGACTACTGTTGTAATCCATATTATGGCAAAACCAGATTATTTCATAGTTTTGATGTCTTCAGTATTAAACTACAATGTTGAAATTAATTAAAATAAATAAAAAACACTCAATGAGAAGGTGTGTCCAAACTTTGACTGGTAGTATATGTATGTTAGGAAAGTAGGGAGAGTATGTTTTTGTAAATATGGATTACACTCAGGATTGGAATCAGTATCATGTTGTATTGCTTAACTCACCTCATAGAAAGTGTATGATTTGTTTCCTGAAGGAGATTAAGTTTGTTCTTCTTGTAATATGACCGGGTAAGCTGTTCCAAAAGTGAGGTCCTCTGTATCTGATGGAAAACGCAGAAAAGGTTGTCCTGAAAAAGGCTGGATACGTTATTTATCCCAGTGGGAAACTCAGTTGTTGCAGCAATACAGACATAGTAGCATGTAGTGGTACAATAATAAAGGTAGAAAAATAGAGTACAATTAAAGAAGAAAATCAAATAAATTAAAGCAAAAATAGATGAATAAGATACAAATTTAAAGGTATATATACACATGTTACAAATGTGTCCCTCCTTTATCTGAAATATACATGGCTCCTGAGTCCTGCAGACTCTCCTGTGTAAGTCAGTTCAGTCTCTATATTTCTCCACCCTCCCTGTAAGCCAGGCAGTGACCTTCAGCTAGGAATGGATATTCTGAAATCGTTATGTCATACTTGACAGGCAAACTCCAGATGGATCAGATTACTCTCCTTATCTTTGCAAAATAAATCAAAAAGGACTTTGGGGCATCATTATTGACAGGATAAAAATTCTGCATTCCTGTGACGTGTTGTGGAGGAGAACTTCTGTTTTTTAAGTGACTGCTTGTCGCGGGACGTTTGAACATATTTGCACTCCTCATGTTATTTGTCATTTGGACCTCTTATGTCATTTGCAAAATGAGTGACGAGCAGGCAACATATACTGTCTTTGGCTGTTCTTACTGTAATGTCACATTTGCAGTATTTGACTATAACCTACCTGAACCTCAGCTTTCACTCCCTCATTTGAATTCCACTCCCTTCTTGTTGCGCTTCTTTTCCCACCATTGCACCATGTCTGCTGTGCAGGGAATGAAAATAGTGAATGAAAAAGCTAAATGCATTTCAAGGTCAAGAGAGTATCAAGATGATGTACGGCTCTTTTGTCAGTCTCTGCATCATCACAAGAATAGTCTTTGATATATATTTATATCTTTTTTTCTCACAGTCATGAAGAGTGATGGTTTTAGCAGAGCCATTGGAACATTACAAACACTTCATTTCCCTGTTACAGACACGCATAGACACACAACCTTACCTTGAAGCATGCATCATTAATCCATGATTGGCCTCACTCTCACAGAGTGATTTATGAAGACCATTTCTATTATCAGTAGATCCTGGTATCATGTCTGAATTGTGTCTTGCTGTTACGTGTGTGCAGCTATCTCTCTCCCTGCTTCTGAGGCAGACTGAACTTTCTCTGATGTAGGGCTTTTTCTTAACAGAGCTGCTGTATCTTGTCTATATCATGTCCATGGTGATTTATAATGAGACTTGTGACAGTGCAACAACACATACTGTACAGTACTGTGGGGCCTGCAAATAGAGTCGGAGGTTAAAGCAGCGGACTGAATAGAGACGATGAAGACAAAGAGCAGATTGAGAGTCTGGTACAGTGCTCGATTGTGCTGCAGAGTAGAAAGGAAGCTTTCCATCAGGCCTTGTTTGGACTTGTGATATTTAACCCTGCAATGAACGCATACATTAGGAGCTGCGAGCATGAGGTGTGCTCTGTGTGATGATATGCGTTATCTAGAATGAGTCATTTACTGTCCACACGGCTTGGGCTGGTTTACTAGTCAGAGCTGGAGCAGGAGTCAGAGCAGAAACACGGCAGGGGAGATGCCCGAGCCGGGATGGGGACCTGCTGTTGCAGCTGCCTGCCCCTTGGCCAGGGGACTGACTCGGCTGATCATGAAACAGAGGTGGTTGCTGAGCTGGAGCACGCCAGTCTGGAGAAGGAAGAAGGGAAGGTTGAGACAAGGTAAAAGTGAAGTTTTATCTTTGACTTTGTGCAAAAGTATTGCTGATTCTTGCAGCTTAATAGTATAATATGGATACCTCTGACACTTTTGACAGGCATAGCATGCAAAAAAACATCAGAAAAACAAAACATGTTCCTTTTTTCCTCTCATTTCCATCCTCTCTGTGTTGTGTTGTTAAAGACAGAAGCTCTGCATCTAAGTTATTTCAGCTGCCGCTCTTGAGGAAAGTAAGAGTTTGTACGTGTACCCTCCCTCTGATTGAATTCAGATGACAGTTCTTTCTGCCGCATTCTGTCAGAGCCTGAGTGTGACTGGAGCCGCTGCAGAGAAGCCGGTCCCACACTGTTCTCATCTCAGCAGACGGGCGGGAAGGAAAGTGATTAGTTAGCAGCCGCAGAGGTGAAAGATGGATGTTTGATAAAACAAGAAAGTGTTTCCAGAGAAGAGGAATGAGCCAGAGGAAACACTGCTCTTATTTGTTTCATCCTAAACATTGTAGTGTGGTGTAAAAGTGATGAGCAGGAGAATGGTTAATCTAGTGCACATCACCACGTGTAGTAAATCTAAAACAGGATACTGTTATGGTGTTGATTTTCTGCAAGAATACAGCATTTGCATTTAGATCAAAAACACTTATATCAAGTGAAGGTTTCCATCTTATCATCAGATATTATGTGACAAGTATTTTACTTTGTTACACTATGAAGCTGCTACTGAGCATGTGTCTTAACTATCACGTAGCAGAATAATTGACGTTTTTATTTTAAAGTATAGAGTAAAAATGAGATGCAAAGATCAATATATTTATATATATTTTAGATATTTTAGGGCATTTTTGCCTTCAATGGATGGGATAGTTGAAGAGAGACAGGACATGTGGGGAGGAGAGAGTGAGGGAAGACGTGCAGCAAATGGTCAAGGCGGGGAGTCGAACCTGCAGCTGCTGCGAGGATACATGAAGATGGGGTGCATGCTTAAAACACCAGGCTAACGCCCCGTGAATCAATATTTGTGTATTAAAAATGGATCAATGTGACTATGTTGAATCTAAAATGCCTGGCCCGCATTGTTAAACCTTCTAATAATATCCCAAACTGCAGTTCTCTCAGCTTTAATAAGAGTCACAGCATTTTTCAGGTCCCTCCGGTGGTTCAACTCCTTGATTTACTCTCACCACTTTAAGGTGTTTTTTCCAGCTTACAAGGAAGCTGCTTTCAGCAAACCAGCTCTAATGAACCCTCTGTACAGCCCTGTTCTGCAGCCAAGAGCAGACAATCAAAGACAGCAGCTAGTTGGTGAGCTCAGAGGCACACTGGGCACCTCAAGAGAAGAGTATCTCTCTGAGGAACTGGAGAGGACATGAAGTAATGACACAGAGATTGAATATTGAACTGAGTTTCAGAAGGCCAGAAATATATCTCTGTATCACAGCTTAAGTCTCCCTGGGTGTGCTGCTAGAGTTTCTAACAAGGCGACCGTTTGCTGGAAAGTTCACCCCAACTTTAAAGGCGATAAAAATAAGTCAGTGTTGTTTTATTTTTAGATGGCAAGAACTCAATTTATGATAAGATTATATACCATGCTTACATGCACCAAAGATCAAAAGGTAAACAAGGGAAATCAGGGGACAAACAAAGACCGGCTCAGGTACAGAAAATCAAGTTATTGAAAAACACGATACCTTATGTACCTTATGTTCTGTTGGAAGCAGGAAATAGTGCCAAACACTGAGTGAAGATAAATTGGATTTTTTCGGACTGCTGACATTTTGAAAAATCCCCCATAATCACATCTTCTGTCATCGTAGCACCTTGAATACATAAGAATCTGCTTAATCCGACATTTATTGACTGATCATAGGATTCACAGTAGAGCAGGGGCTTTAGAGTGTTTTACTCCATTCACATCCCTTTACATCTGATCTCTGAATAACACTTCAATAAGCATATGTGGAGCAGCAGATTGAATGTTTGAGCTCTGAAAAATGTTTCTCATTTTGGATTAGTGGATTGAATATTGCTGTTCCCATTAATGGAGTATTGAGTTTGAAAAAGATAAATGAAAAGGACCATCTGGCCAAAGCTACTGAGAGAGCAGATCTGGCGCTCAGGGCAATTTCACCCACTGCAGCACTTATTGAACACATTGACCACACAGCTGTGTGAGTTCCCACAAACCAATCCAATTTATTTGCTGTAGTGCCGAGATACGAGGCTTATTCCTTATTCATGATCTGATTGATACTCGTTTTACACTGAATCTTTGTGATTTGATCATTTTAGATGTCATCTCTGCATGTGTCTTTAATCTCAGGGATCCATCATCTGCAGTTTTCTGATTGAGACAAAGCTTGGATTGAGCAGAGAGTTGTAGAGCTGATGAGGATTTGAAAGCAGATTTTTATTGAAGGCTTGACTAATTCAGTGTGACTCTGTCAGTGCATGCTTTGGAGCTAATGACCCATGTGCATGTTGTGCGTTGGTTGTTCTGAAGTGCTATTCTGTAGGTAGCCACTAGATATTGCTGTTGAGTCTCTGCCTATTAACAGTTTTGTCTAATGATATATCATGATAAACATTGCATCAAGTGTTTCTAGTACTCTAAAGCCTTTTTGTGCCTGCCTGTTTCTTACCTGCAATGTTGAAAATAAAGTACTGCTTTATTACTTAGCTTAACTGAGGCATGATAAAATACATACTTTGAATTTGACACCATCTCTCAGTCATTTTACCCTTTTTCTTTATTTCAGTTTTGTTGCATCAATAGTACAAACCCTGACTCCAATGAAGTTGGGACACTTTAAGAAACAGAATACAATGATTTACAAATCCTCTTTGACCCATGTTCAATATCCAATACTCAATACACTGCAAAGACAAGATATGTAATGTTCAAAATGATAAACTTTATTGGGTTTTTTTTTTCAAAAATTAACTCATTCTGAATTTGATGACTGCAACATGTTCCAAAAAGCTGCAACAGGAGCAACAAAAGACTGGGAAAGTTAAGGAATGCTCAAAAAAACAAACTGTTTAGAACATCGGTCATGTTTTGTTCTGTTCTTTGTTTTCTTTCAGTGATTTTTGATTAGCTTTCTAGATTTTCTTTGTGTTTCCTCCCAATCAAAAGGGAGGGAAAACACAGGAAGAAAAACTAAACCAGAAACACAGGAAGCAAAAACTATAAAAATGAAACAGGAACATCTTTACACAAACAGAAGACAGCACAATCTCACAGGTGAACATGTTAATTGGAAACAGATGAGTGTCATGTTGGTATAAAAGGAGCACCCCTGAAAGGCTCAGTCATTCACAAGCAAGGATGGGGCGAGGTTCAACACTTTGTGAACAACTGCGTGAGCAAATAGTTCAGCTGTTTAAGAACGTGGAACATGTTGCAAGCATCAAATTCAAAATGAGGGACTATTTGCAAAAAACGATAAAGTTTGAACATTAGATATCTTGTGTTTGTTTGTAGTGTGCTCAGTTGAATGAAGAGGATTTGCAAATCATTGTATTCTGTTTTTATTCACATTTCACACAAAGTCTCAACTTCACTGGAATCAGGGTTTGTACATTGCATACTCACTGACAGTCTTTACAGCTTTTTAACACCTGGATTATATTTTGAAATCGTGTCCTTCCTGAGATAAGATAAGATAAGATAAGATAAGATAAGATAATCCTTTATTCATCCCATAAAGGGGGAAATTTACACTGTAACAGCAGCAAAGTGGATAGTGCAAACATTGCAAAAAAAGAGCAAATAAAAATAGTAATTATTACAATTTTTAGTAATTAAAAAGTAAAATAATTGTATTTCAAGAAAAAATATGTGCAGAACTAATAAGTGAATTTATAGTATATTTACAAAACCAATGATAAAAGTAAGTAATGTGTACAGACGAGTAACATCGCTCCAAACGATTGATTTGCAGAAACAACAGACCGAGTTAGATCCATTGTCGTTATTGTTTCATTATATCAAAGAACATTCAGGAGGACGTCAGTGGAAGTATGTGATAGAGTGAGGAACGACTGTTGACCTGGCAGTCCATCCTATGTATCGACCTACGCCACCCTCGTCCAGCCCTCTGCTCTTATCTTTATGTCTGTCTGTGGATTATTGAACCGACACTGCAGCAGCCTGAGCCGGCCACTCAGCTAAAGTCTGCCCTCCATCCTGCATCCCTCTCTCCCCGGCTGACTGGGATGTGATCTGATAGAGAGGACTCGGGGTGAGACTGAAGGCTCTGGTTGCAGTCAGAGTCCAAGGTCAGCATTTTGCATTGACTGGACAACCCTTTGAGGTGAATCATTTTCATGTGTGGTCACTCAAAACAGTGAAAGGTTTAAAGTTTCTCAGCAGGTCAGGCATTTCCCTTTTCCTGCCTTTCCATCGTCCATTTAGGAACTGAACAATGGGGCGTTATCATTTTATTCCTCCCAGGAGAGGCTAAGTAGAGCTACAGTACATACTGTAAGTGCAGGCAGCGTGAGTGATCAGGAGTACAGAGAGAGGGCTGAAACAGCAGTTATACTCCTATCTGACACCGCTCTTTGTGCCCTTTTAGCACACCCACGTTGCTCTGAGCACAACGTTAAATCAGGCTGAGATACAACACGTTAGGAGAACAGAGGAGGGACTTGATTGTGCCTTTGAGGATCAGGATGGATCTGGACTTTTCAGACTTTTGAGTTGGATTTACTTCTTCCCACCTCTGATAAATGCCTGGTGAGTAGCAATGTACAATCAACATGTACGAGATGCTGTCAGGAACAAACTGGAATTTTACTATAAGTTTCAACACCAATAAGTTCAAAGTCCTGCATTAAAACCCTGAGGTGTGTTATGGTATGAGAAAGTGGAGTTTCCTTTCCTCTTTTTGTTATTAAATGCTAATAGTTTGTTTCTTTATAGGCCCATGATGCTGCTGCTCTGTATATTGTGTTGGTTTATCTAACTACAGGTGAATTAGAGGATTCAAATGCTCAAATGAAGTCCCTCAAACGTAGTTGTATTTGTGCACAGGTCTCTGAAATTGTACTTTGCATCTTCCCAACACTGACCGAGGATGGGTCTTGGTTATAAGCTGGGTTGGTTGATATGCTTGGATAGTTTACTAAAGGAAAAAATTTCCCTTAAGGTCATTTTAGAAATAATTACACACATATGTTTTCCTCTTTAACTCTTATTTGCATTTATGATATAATGACTTCCCTTGTTTCCTTTATTGGCTGCAGACATGAGTTGTTTGCCTTCTTGTTTGGTAGTTCAGTATTTTGCAGCTGTTTCACATTCGTATGCCGGAGTGTTTCCACGCAGCAAACTAAATATTGTAATGGACAGCTAATTGCGAAATGCCAGTGATCATTGCAGTTGTTCTGACCCAGACGTGAAGCACCTCCGCTGCATTAAAGAGGTCTTTACTTGCAGGGCGAGTACCTTCCACTCCTGGGGTATGCTAACGAGATGTGAAGGAGAGGGTAGATGGATGAGAACGAGCAGCAGAGGATAAAACTCAGGGGATGAGGGCAATGGAAGCTGGATGTGTTACCTGTATGTGTGTGGGTGTGTAAGTGCTGTCAGTGTGTGAGCTGACTTCCTGGGGCCTTAGCTGGTGGAAAAAACATTTTTCACCTTCCTCCCTCCCTTCCTCCTGCTCCCTTTTTTGGCTGATAGAAGGTATTTGCAGTGTGGCGTGGTCATCAGTCCCCGCAGCTGTTAGGACTTTACCGCATCTTCACTTCCATTTCTCATGTTTTGAATAATTTCTCCGCAGCCCAGATAAGACTGTTGGTACAGCAGTTCTTGTTTAAGCTGTTTAAAGTAATCCTAGATGGTAAAATTAATACATATGTGCTGAGATGTTGCAGGCAGCTGCTGTCCTACTGTCAAAGAAATGATTTGTTGGGTGAACGTAATACAATTATGGAAAGAATTTCCACCCAATTAAAATGCTTTCATTTAGTGAGAAACAATTTTGTTGAACCAACTAATTGTAGATATGTTGAGTGAACTTAAAGTATTGCTTATTTGCAATGTTTGGGTCCAACTTAATTATTAAAGGTTGTCTCAACATATTTTCTGGTAGGATCTGACTTAATTGTCTTTGGTCACAATAACTTGTACAATATGATTATGGATAGCTTATTATTTTGTTTTTTTTAAGTTATATTTTTGGGCTTTTTCGCCTGTATTGTCAGGACAGCTCAAGAGAGACAGGAAACGTGGGGAGTAGAGAGTGGGGTAAGACATTGGGAAATGGTCGACCGGCCAGGAGTCGAACCGGCGACCTCTGCGACGAGGACTATAGCCTCGATACGTGGGGCGCTTAGACCGCTAAGCCATCAGCACCCCAATTGCAGTCAGTCACAGGCGATCTCTCCCTAACTCCCCGTGATGGCTCTTCTTTGCCAGAAGCACGCTACCTTGGCTGATGAATAGGGACTGTCTCATGTTACTGCCCCCTTCTGCTCTGGAGAGGTATTGCAGATGGGAGTTCTAAGGATTTTGCATGTCATGTTAAAATTACATGATTTAAAAATTTTTAACCACTAAACATGAATTAATATAATAGAAGCTACATGTTAAACTTATGTTGATAAAACAGACAGCCATGTTGCTTTTTAATGCTTTCAGTCATGGAAACTCAAGCAGTTTCTGGCTTCAAGAGCAGCACGAAACAAAAACACATCCTTGGTGCTAATTAATTAAGTTTACATTAATACAATTTGTAGCACTTCAAAAAAAGGTATTAATAACACAATATGTTCCTTATGTGTGATGAAATTGTTTAAAATGTTCTCTATGAATTCTTTTAATGCCATAAAAGTTGGTAAAAATCACGTTAACATTCAACGCTGTACATTTTCATAGAATTATCTATCAGTACATAATGGACCGAGTTAAAGTTCCAGTACATTTCATTCCCCTGCTCACTTTATCACACCTTCATTCCTTTCATTCTTTCCTTTCTCACTACTGTATTTCCTCCTTCTCCCTCCTCTTCCCTGTCTCCCCTCTTCTTGCTCTCCTGCACGACTGCAGTGGGAATGGAGCAGAGAGGGCGTCCAGAGCGTGCTCTGCTGAGGAATGCATACGTTGTAAGAGAGCAGAGGAGAGGTGAGGAGAGAAAGAGTAGCAGTACAGGGAGGGAATATGAAGGAGGAGAGTGTGATTATGGGTTATAGTTAAGGTTTTGTACCTGGGGCTTTTACATGGTTCTCCGGGGCCTCTTACATGATGTATCGGTGAGCTTTGGTGGCTTTAATGCTACCCATCACAAGCCTAATGCTCTAGGAGACAGGGGACAGTTCAGTGATTGCATGTATTTTTAGCTCCACCTCAGCAGCAGAAGCGGGAAAGAGGATGTTTTGAATGAATCGACGCCTCGGTGCACAGCAGAGGACGTCAGCAGCAGCAGCAGCACAACCAGCTGAGAGGACTACACACACACAAACACACACACACAGACACTTACACACACACAGGCACCACTGAGAGGAGCACAGCACAGCACAGCAAATCACAGATCTGCAGCAGGCATGTTGGGCCAACCAGGACAGTCAACCTTACACGTCCCTTACAAGAGGCAGCCAGTGTATCGTGCAGCTCACAGGTGTGTATTCCAGCCCTGCTCCCAGCACGTATGTGGGATTGTGTTGCTACGTAGATGCTCGGGAGGTGTGTCTGTTGAAGCTTTCCAGCAACTGCAGGAGAAAGTGCTCTTAGTTGCATGCTATTTAGTGTTTCAACAAAGTATTTTATGCAGGCAAGATCATTTGTATGCATGCTAAATGTGTATTATCTTTTTTTTTTGTGGTAGAGAAGGCAGCCGGCTGTTTTGCATTTACAAACCTTTTAATTGCCTTTGGGGAGTGCATAGATCAACGTGTGCTAATGGAGCAGAGTTAGAAGACAGAGAAGCAGAAAGAGAGAGAGAGAGAGAGAGAGAGAGAGAGAGAGAGAGAGAGAGAGAGAGAGAGAGAGAGAGAGAGAGAGAGAGAGAGAGAGAGAGAGAGAGAGAGAGAGAGAGAGAGAGAGAGAGAGAGAGAGATGCTCACTGCAGTGCCTCATGATCACAGGTCACTGGCTGCTGTGTTGATGTCAGCAGATCTGTGATCTCTCATGCTGATTATGATGCTCTTCTTATATACATGGTTAATGTGGAATGCTTCCATACGTTGGGCTGTTGTGGAGGTTTTCTCCCGCTTCTCAGAAAGCCACAGACTCTCACAGGAATGTCC
This sequence comes from Notolabrus celidotus, assembly GCF_009762535.1. Taxonomy (NCBI): domain Eukaryota; kingdom Metazoa; phylum Chordata; class Actinopteri; order Labriformes; family Labridae; genus Notolabrus; species Notolabrus celidotus. The sequence continues at coordinate 11,411,114 of NC_048274.1, forward strand.
TTGTTTACATGGGTCTTCTGTCTCAATCTTGAGCAGAGCTGCTATAGGGCCCGGCCCACACACAGAGATATACAGTAATACAGGCTCTCACATGAAATGCCACATCTGCTGCTTATTAGACTTTCTGTGCATTTGAGGAGTCTTTTGATTTGTTTTTGCTGATTTTTTTTGTTGTTTGTGTCTTTGACTTTGGGAGAACCTCTCTTATGTTAGCATAGATTTAAAAATGTATGTATTTAAATCGAATTGGACTTGTTTTCTGCTGCATATTGACTTCTCAACAATATATCAAGATATCAAGCATGTCTTTGCCACTGGTATTGACCGGTAGCTAACAGTTTTTTAAGATGTTCAGTGGTTGATTCTGTCACTTTTAATTAGGTTGTGACACAGAAACCAACATGCCATTGATCCCACCACTCAAAGATCTGAGCACAAGATATCAAGCTTATTATCATTCTGCCACGGTCTCGATGTCAGCCGCAGCGATAAGGTTACTTTGCCTATTTATCATTCCTTCATATGCTCCCTCATCGGTCAGCCCCCCTGCTGTGTCCTCAGCCACAGAAGCAGCGGGCTGCTAACACCAAACCACAGTATGCATAAGCAGGAGAGCTGGCCCAGTTTGAATCAATATTATTCTCATTTCAGGGTGTATGGCTATATTTACAGCCCAGCTCGTTTTTAAATCAGTGGGCCTCAGGTGGCTTAGTCCAGTCTTGTGTGGTGGTCTGTTTTTAATTCATTATGTAATGTTCGCCTTTAGTCTGCTCTGGTTCCACTCAGGAGCTCTGGATAACATCTGATGTGATATTGCTTAGTTCAACCAGTCAGTTCCAGTAATGTTGAGTCCCACCCAGCCTGGCTCAGCCTTTCACTTTCATCCCCCGGCCACAGGGTGAAATGTAGCCAAAAGACTCAGCGCTTCATTGGTATGCTCAGCTGATATAGAGGTCATATCTTTGTTAAGTGCGGGTTGTAATGGCCGGACCAGTTTAGTCTGAAAAATGACACACCTAAAATTGGTGCAGGGAAAGGAGGAGACCTCTCCTTTAACACTGGCATTCTGCAGATTTCCAGGGAGACTGGACATTTCTAAGAATAGACATGATGATGATGCCTAACAGGGTAGAGCTATTTGAAAAGAGAGTACATTCTCTGTGTATTAAGACCGTGACCTTTTGAAATCCCCGGGCTGTGATTTGGATCAGCCTAGTGAGTGGGATGGGAATTGTAGAGGAGGGACTGTTCTGGTAAAATATCGGAGTCCTGCCGACCATTGAGAGTTTTAGAGCCATGAGCCAGATGCGGCCCACCTTCCTCCACTGGTGCCTGACTTAATAAGCCCCTTAAGTCTCGACAAGCTTTCGCCACACTCTCAGGATACAGAGATCTAAAAATAGCCTCTTAATTCAGTTACTCTCCACCAGCCAAGCCTCACCTAATTCATTTAATCCATCTGTTTAATTTGTTGATAAAAGGAAACAAAACATGATAGCCTGAGAGATAAGAGAGCTGGGCTTTAACCAAACGTGAGTAAAGGAGTTTATTAATAGAAGATGTATTCATAGATAAACACTTTGTGATGTCTTCTCGTGAAATGTGGAAATGCTCTCTTGTTATGTGACAATACCAGAGAATAATAAACACTTAAAAGGTAGCAGATGTGAGAGAAAGCTGCAGTGCTGTGATCGCACAGTGTACTGCATGTTTGTGCTGCATGTTATCAGAGGACGACAGGTCTGCATCCCAGTAGAGGTGTGTTTAGGGGCCTCCGTGTGTGGTGCTTTATTGTTCATTTCCACTGAGCACTGCAGTCATGGGGTAGCAGTGTTGTCTTAACCCTGTGCATCATTGTAACACAGCTCTCCAGTGAGAATGTGTTTGCTCGCTGCCTTTGCACTGCGGTGTGTGTCTGTCTCAGGTTCTGTAATGAGAAGTGCAGGAGCGAGAGGTCCCACCAAGCCTGCAGCCAGTCTGGAGTTAGATCCCAGCAGAGAACAGATGTCACACATGCACACGCTCACTCACGCACACACACACATAAAAGTGACTCAGTGTGTCCTGCAGAGAGCTGATTTTGAGCATAAGAGAAGGCATTGGCCCATAGAAACCAGAAATGTTTTTGTTTCCCTCTCTGGACGACATATTATTGATACTTTGTACAGGCTGAAGCAAAGACTTCTGTAAGGACAGGCCTGCTGCAGTAAAGCGTGCTGCACTGTGCGAGCCCTGACACCCTGAGGGCTGAGATTCTCTGCAGCAGAATATACTAGACTAATCAAATTTCTCTCATACAGCAGGATCTGTGATTGTGCTTACATGTGATGCCTTTATCACTTAAAGGCCACTGGAACCCAAATCAACAAAAATGTTCTACCTATGATATTTGAGACCATATGTAAATACTAAAAACTACGTAAAAATATTAGAACTCAACTTCGATCCATTTTTCAAAAATGTTCAATTACGTTTTATAAAACGTATTCACTCTGGGTTTTAAGGGGGCTGGTTTAACCTGATATTCATTACGTAATAAACATCCAACCAATCAGAAATGAAACACTGAGTCACATGCACACATGTTCAACAAAACTACTCCGCTCCAGCTCAGACCGTCTCCTGATGTCTCAGCCAGCTCCCCTCAGTGTAGCCTTAGCTGTTAGCTTGTTTGCTGTCTCCCTGCTCTTTGCGCCAATGTGCTAGTGTGTCCCTGTCTGCACATCCACCGGTGAAGATGGCAGCTTGTTGACATTGTTTTATTTCACTAACTGTGGTGGATTTGGGGAAATTTTGGGATGCAGTTGAGTTGAGCAGTGGCCGAGTGGCTAAAGCAGTCCCGCATATGCTCGGCTCATTTCTCTCAGGGCCGGTTCACTAACTTTCCCCAGGACCGGTTCACTAACTTTCCCCAGGACCGGTCCACTAACTTTCCCCAAACAGCTCAGAGTTTAGACAAACAGCTCTGTCTGACACCCGGAGCCGAGCTCCTCTGCGTGCACATACAACACTTCAGCCTCGGCTGCTCCGGGCGTCCCATGGTCCTAATGCCCCGGAGAATACGAAGTGATAAAACTAATAAATGATATAAGTTCTGATTCTGAAGTATTTTGTAACTCAGCACTCAGAGGCTATTTGAAATGAACAATTTTCAGATTCTGGAGTTTTTACGTCTTTAGATTCAGAGTCAGACGGCTCAAACATGCAGGCTGTCAACTCTCTAGACCTCTCAATCAAAGAGTTAGGACACGCCCACACAGTCCTGAGAAATACCCAAACCTGTAAAATAAGCTGTTTTTGAACCAAGTTTTTTCATAGTTATGGGTGTTTATTTTTACTCAGATTTTTTGTTGAAGCTTGATAACGTATTTAATTTTGATATTCTATATGAATTTTAAATATTCCATTTAAGTTTCCAGTGCCTTTAATACTATACTAACTAAACCCCAAGCAGGTATGTAATGTAATCAAGAGTAGACTATACTTTACAGTGCTTTTTCTGTAGTTGGAAAACTTGATACATTCCTCCTTTGTCACTTTGCTGACAAAAGCTGCCTGGTGTTGAAACAAATCCCATCCTGTGTGTGTGTGTGTGTGTGTGTGTGTGTGTGTGTGTGTGTGTGTGTGTGTGTGTGTGTGTGTGTGTGTGTGTTTGTGTGTGTGGTCAGTGTCAAACATGGGGTTTTAGAAAAGGAAGTGGAGTGTATTTAGTGGTGGGATGACATAATAAATCCACTGACATGACTGTGTAAGGGATTTGGACATGTTATACAGCATGAGGGTGAACTGAATCTGTTTGTTGGAATAGCTAATGCTGGATATCTGCGGCCACTGACACAGAAATGATTTTGGAAAACAGGGATTAACCTTGTTCAGATAATGTAATCCTTATGGATACATTGATCTTTCACCTTTTGACCTGTTTTTTACACGTCATTGTTAGTATGCTGTTGAAAGGGTGACAGAGGACACTGTATCCTTCAATCCTTCCACTTGGCAAGTTTTCCTGATCTGATGAAGCGTGTTACCTGGACATGTAGCTCTCTCTGAGTGTGTTAATGACGTGCAGAAATACAAACATTGATCCGCCCATAACAACAGGATAATCTGCCCTGCCATGTTTATCTCTGTGTTAGCCCGTGATCAGACATTTTATCTGCAGTTATACACCTCAGTGTGACGTTACCCGACTCGTCTTCTCGTGAACTGGTTTCAATAAAAACTGTTGTATTCTAGGGAAAGAAGATATGAGATTTCTGCTCTATTAGTCTTTACTATATTTTAGGATTTGGCTTTTTCTGAACCAGCAAAAGGTGAAGTGGAATTCTCTCTCTTTGATCCAGTCATGTTGCATTATGAGTAGCCATCTCCAATGTATTGTTTCTCGCTCGTTTGTAACATATTCATTTTTTGTGATTCATTTTCTATGTTGCAGGATTATAGAAATCAGAGATCAGACAGATAATCTGAATGTGAACATATGCAATTTGTGCGTGTGTGTGTCAGTGCGTGCAAAGGGAATATGTTTGCAGGAAGACAGATTGCCTAACTTTGGCTGATTCAGACAGTCGCAAATCAGCAGCAAATCATTCATTCTGAGCTGTAGAACCTCGGGGAGTAGATAGCTCTTTGAGATTGAAGATGTGGAAAATGCCTGGAGTTGGTTTAACAAAAGATACCTGCTGCTGCATGCGAAGCGTGTTGATAACCTGCAGGTAGGCTAACTTTGGTTTGATGCATTGTGTGTTACTTCTGTTTGATGTCAACGTACTCACAGTTTTAGGCTGTTCTGCTGCACAATGCTTCAACTTTAGTTATAATAAGGGACTCAATAGAGATCTGCTCTTGTGTTAAAGGAATTCAGACTTGAAACAATGAAAGCTGAGAGTTTTTGATAAGTCATTGTGTTATTCTGAAGACAAAGGTGTGGTGTCATCTTAGACCAGCTTCTGCAGCAGAACTGCAGCTGAAAACAGGACAAGCTGCCTCGCCATAAATTCTCTTATAGCCATCAACAGCAGCATAACGGGATACTTTGCATGCATGTGCACATGTAGGAAGATAGTTAAAAGCTATACACCGCCTCCATTAGAATGCAGGACTAGTTTTTATCACCGGGAAGATGCTGTGACAGTTCTGACAGTGTTCTTTTCATGAATATCAAATGATAAATGCTGTAAAATGTGAGTGTAATATAGAGCCTGTTCTACCAGGATTCTCTCCTGTGTTCTCTTCTTATTCTGCTCAGACTTTTCTGCTCATCCCATCAGATTAAATCTGTCTCTCAGACATTTCTCAGATGAGTGTCCGTCACTGTTTGTGTACATGTACAGTATGTGCACATGTGCATGTGATTGTGGAATAATCTTGCTCCACTATAATCATATATGTGGCTGTCACATAATTATCTAGAGTACATTAGAAAACATGGGGGATAAATTGGATTGCTGCTTCCTCACTACCTCTGTTGTCATCAGGCTTTCTTGGATTTTTGTGTTTAAATTTTTTGATGCACTTTTTGATAATTAGAATTAAAACCCTCTGCTTTTTTGTCATCAAAATCTACATAAAATACTTCTGTCATCCCTGCAAATCTTGGGGTTGTAGAATGTTTTAGTTAACATGTCACGTTCCAGGTGCATTTATTGAAATTTGATTGAACATTTTGGACAGATATCAGCTTTTCAGAAATTGTACGAAGTTGTTTAAGCCAATTTTTTATTCCCTTTCTTGCCATTATCTCAAAAACACTATAAGACATCAATACTTCAGACCACACTATGTCACTATTCATAATAATAATAAAGGTACATTTTAATTATAGGCGTCTTTCAGAGCACTCTAGGTCACCTTACAAGGCAGAGTTTAAAAAAGAACAACAATATAAAAATGTGTCAGATAAATTCAACGAGACATGATACAGTGTAGATAATGAATACAATAATCAGGATGAGATACAGTGCAGTGATGATGTGTAATCAGAGTGAATGTGCCAGATTGAAAAGATGCGTTGTGATACAGGGTTTGAAAATGGAGAGAGTCGATGTTACAGCTGTGGGAGGGAGTTCCAGAGGTAGGGGTCAGACCAGCTGAAGGCTCTAGATCCAATGGTGGTCAAACAGGAGGATGGTGTAGTGAGGTGAATGGAAGAAGAAGACCTGAGAGAGCAGGTGGGTGTGTTGATGTGCAGAAGTTCAGAGAGGTATGGAGGAGCAAGGTTATGGAGGGCCTTAAAGCTGAGGATCAGAGTCTTGAAATGGATTCATCATGTCTCTTCCAAGTCAAAACATCGATTTGAAATGTTACCTGATGTAAAAATAACCTTTTTGCCTTTTGGACTTCAAGATAAATGTGATGATAAAGTAAAGACCAAAACAAAAGCTGTTATCATGGTCCTGATCTCTTTGATGTGTTTTTCTTTGTGTGTGCGTTGTTGTGTGTGAGAGAGAGTTTGGGCTGGTGTTGGGTTTTTGTAAGTTAAAATTAGACAGAAACATGGGTGTGTACAGGATGTGCGACCTATGAGGAATTCCATCTTTCTGTTGCCATCATGCTCGGCCTCGTGTTGGTTCATTAGTTCCCCAGATGGAGTAAGAATAATCCCAACATCTCTTTATCTTGTCTGATTCCTACTTTGTTATTGTTCGAGACCTCTAGGGCTTTAGTACTGTTAATTTTCATTCTGCTGACAGTGTGATGATCCAAATTTTGCTGGTTAAGCCTCCTACACATGGGTGGAGCTCCCTGAAGGAATTCAAGGGTGAGACAGTCGAATTCAAATGAACTGAAGTCTCTTTCTTGGGGATATTATAAAAGATGAATCAGTTACCACCGTTTCTTACTGGGAGATTTGTCTTCATTAGGATATATTGTAAATAAATGAGATTTTTGTGATATTATGCCTGTAAAAGTTGCATGGTAGTACCTTCCATGCTGTAGGATTTCCTTGTGCTGTGCTGTTACTGTACACTAGGATAATTTTAGAGTTGATTTGGTTAAGTGTTTAGATGACACAGACTATTAACAGGGCTTGCTGCTTTCCGTTCCCATCCCCTCCGTTTATCCTGCTTGAAGCTTGCAGTTTCCAAACCCTCGGGTATCTCCTACTGGAGATATTCAGCTTTAAAATTCCCCCGCACTTCACATCTTTTCCTGTCCTACATTGCAAGGCTAAGTGATTAGCTGTGTTGGTATTGCTCTGTGGGTTGGATTTAGCGTTTCCAGCTGAGATATGCATCCCTCCAGCAGATGCTCCAATTCAGTCGCCAAAGCAAAACATATTTCTCAGCTTGTAAAAAGAAACAAATTTGACGTTCTGTGCCTCTTTAGATGTGAAATGTAATATCTGTCCCCAATTATTTGAAGTCCACATGAAAGAATCATTTATTCTGTTTGATGGTTGTGATTATCCATGTTTATAGAGTGGGTTAGACCTCATTAGTCCGCCAAATGAAGACTATAGGAAAACAAATGGAGATTGACTGAGTAAAGTCATAGCATCTTACCACCACGTCTCCCCAAATCACAGCCTGGAAATCTTCTGTGATGAAGATGTGGTCGGCCAAGCTGATATAACATCCTGTCTTCCTGCTCATCATCCCGTTCTGTCAGTAAGATAGGAGCTTGATGAGAAAAGCAAGGAAAGAGATCATTATTGTTGGTTGGTGGGGGCTGCTAGGGGCCAGGTGCTAGAGTGGGTAGTATCATATACAGAGCCGGGGCAGTACTGAATGGCTTGGGTTTTTTAATTGGGGTGTTCTGATAGTGGATATGATGGACGGTGGGAGCTGGCATGGAGAGGGGTTGCTCTGGGACGCCAGAGTTGGCTGTTTAGCCTCTCTGAGGCATCGTGGGCTTGACTAAATTAAACATCAGTGAAGGGAGGAGCTCACTTGATAACTCCTGTGATGTGCTGGCTCTCATTCCCCCTCTGTCCTTACTATCTCAGGCTTTGGGGGACATCAGGAGCCATGGGGTAGGCTGCTAAACTTATCAGTAAAGGGCATTGTGGGGTTGGTTCCTTCACTTCTGTGTTTAACAGAATTTGGGTTGAGTTGTATCATAAATACACACATTTGATTACATTCATTCTAATTAGGGAGCATTGTTGATCATCAAGCCTGCTGTGCCAGGTTTCTCTCCATGTTTCACTCATGGTTATGTCATGATGGGTTTTTATGACAGTGAGACAGTCGAGATGTCCTTCTTTGAGACTGGCTAGCTTTTACCTGGAATCAATTCCTCAGATCCATACCTCTGTCTCCTTTTCCTGCACCAACTCTCATAGCTACTAGCTTGTCTATCATCCTGCTACAGTTGAGGTACATGTATCTCTTTTTCTTAAATTTGACCCTCCATGCCAAACACAATAACAATCATCATTAACACAACAAATAAACAGTGCTAACTGCAATTAACAGTATGATTAGAATGGGCACTGAAGCACACAAAGTTAATGACAATTAGAATACCAGGAGATACAACCCATGATCTCAACATGGCAACGATATAAAACCACTGAAAGAGTTGATGATGTCGTCTTACCAAGTGGAATATTTTACGTCTTAGTCTTTGACTGTTGTGTGGCTGAAATGATACACATCAAAGACACAGATAACTGAAGATTAACATGATAACCCTTTCCTTTACAAGCCTATTGCCACAATCTACAGCTCATTGAATAGATTCTGAGAGCTTTTAAGACATCCTTTCTTCAGTTGTCTCATGTATATGAGCCATTCCTCCTGGATATTTCTCCCTAATTCTTTATTTTTTTCGTTTTCTATCTGTGTCTTTGGTAAAGTCTTTGCCGTCAAATCCAATTTATGACCTCATATGTTCAGAAGATGTGAGCTGTAAGTGTAAGGTATCACAGCTTATCAAAGTAAGTTTGAGTGATGGTGATATTAATTGCACAAATATACTTAGCTCAGCTGGGCAAGTTTGACGAAAAGAAAAGTGAAATAAAGTTACCGTTAGCTCAATGAGGTGATGTGGTGAACTCCAGGTAGAAGACAGGTACTCTTGAAGAAAGAAGCGAAACTTGTCGAGAAGGGGAAAGCCACAAGGGATGTATTCAGGCCCACCAGCTCGAGCAATGGATTGGTTTAAAAATACTTTGATTGTTCAGGGCATTAAGTTTGAAAATAGTAATCAGGAAAAAGAAACCCCAACTGTGGAGTCTTCATGGAGACTTCGTTAGGGTGGAAACCGGTTGGCATTTTTATGCCCTGTAGAATGAAGGGCTTTTTCAACCAATCCTTGACTTGAGCTGGTGTGCCTGAAGACAGCCTCTGTGGTTTCCCCCCTTTTCGACTGATTAAGTGTTAACACGGGGCGCTGGTGGCCTGGTGGTCCAAGTGCGCTTCATACACAAAGATTACAGTCCTCGTCACAGAGGTTGCTGGTTCAACTCCTGGCCACAACCATTTGCTGTATGTCTTCCTCCACTCTCAGCTCCACACGCTTCCTGTCTCTCTTCAGCTATCCTATTAAATAAAGGCATAAAAGCTAGAAAATGTAACTTTAGAAACCACCAAAAAGAAGATTTTAACTAATGACAAACACAGGCTTTAGGCTTGATAAGGACGCTTGATTTCATTGATCCATTCAGTGTCACGACATGTACAGTAGGTGATCTGTTGGTATTAGTTCTGTAAAACTATGAATTTGTTTTTATTGCGATTAATCCCAGAATTTCAATAGCTTATCGCAATTAATCACATTTTTAATTGCATGTTTAAAACGCAATTATTTAGCATTTCAAAACTGTTTTTTAAAGTCCATATCAACAACGTTAAGCTGTCCTTGCCCCTGTATTTTTTTGCAATCCAAATAAACACATTAGAAAGCATTTTGATATCTTGACTTTTAGTTTTATTGTTCAAATAAGTGCTGCAGTGCTGCAATCAACAGTTATTGTCTTACTCATTGCCACATTGGTCCCATGATGCAGAAGAAGAGGATTTCAAATGAAGAGCTGCTCATACAGACAGACAGTGTTTTCAAATACCAGCTATTACAGCACATTTTCAGCTCCTGTCCTTTGCTCTGTCAGGGTGAAGCAGTGCTGCAGCCCAACAGATCCAGTGTGAGAACTAACCGAGGCAGATGTTTCTGTTGTCCTGCTGAGTGCTGACATGCTATTTTCCTTTCTCTGCCATGTCCACTATGATGACCTGCCTACACTTCATCAAAAGGTGATGCTTAGCACCCACAGAGCCTATGGAAGTCAAAGGTCACCGTGTAACCTCTTATTAACCTGTGATTTTCTGAGTTCTGTGGTTCTTCAGAGACTGGCTCAGACCTTTGATTGCAAAGCTTGACTCAGAGCTGTGCTGGTGTGTCTGTATGTTTGTGTGTGCATCATTAAAGTGCTTTTGAACCTTCCATATTGATGTGCTGATCACAGTGAGGAAAAGTCAGGTGGGAGGGAAAAGAGCTGTCAGCTATTCTTTATTTCATTCACAGTCTGCTAAATGTAGGTTTTCTGTCAGCCTTTCACTTTTCCTTAATAATCAGTCGTCTTAAGATTGCCTTGTTTTTGGCAAATTTGTCCATTATCCATGGGCAACTGCAGCTAACGGCTACAGTTGAGATTAACAGCTTTCCCTGCTGTGTTTTGTATCTCATTTGTTTTGCACTGTCAGATATTTGATGCTCTTGCTGAATGTGTGTTTTTGTCTGGGTAAGAGATAATTTGCTTACAGAATCCTCCCTCCTGTAGCTTGTCAGTTCCCCGAGAAGAGAATTGCAGAGCTAGATCAAGTGTCAGAAGTTTCAAACCACGAAGACTGCTGCATCTGCTGCAATGTTTAGAATTACACAGGGCCAGATTTTTCTCTCGCTTTTATCCGATTAATTTCATATTAAAGGTTAGAGTAACCGCATCCTGCTCACTTAGAGCTGCATTGTATCAGGTGCAGACATGCAGTGTGTATAAAAAGAGGGTGACAGATAATGTGATCTATTTGGTTTCTAATCTAATCCTTTGGGCCAGAAACAGAAAATTGTTTCACGAAGACGTCAAACAGCAGGCATGGTGTGTTCACATCAGAACATATAAGACTAGAAGCAGCCTCAGTGAACTGTACTAAAGCTAAGCTGCAGACAGAAGAGCAGCTGTGCTCGTTGGGGATATGAAATAATAATGATAATAATAGCTTCATTTATTTTTATTTTAAAAAATATTTTGGGTTTTTTTTTTTCGCCTTTATTGACAGGACAGCTGAAAAGAGACATGAAACATGGGGAGTAGAGAGTGGGGAAAGACATGCAGCAATGGTCGACCCGCCGGGAGTCGAACCGGTGACCTCCATACGTGGGATGCTTGGACCACTAGGCCACCAGCGCCCCTATAACTTTATTTTTATAGCACCTTGAAAAACAAATGTTGACAAAGTGCTTTGACAAACAAAGCATGGCAGGATTCGAGTGACAGAATAAACCTTTAACAATCAGAGGAGTGTAGAATCTTAGCGACGCAAAAGCAAAAATGTAAAGCGAAAGATTCGAAGAATTAATGCAAATTAAACAGAATAAAGTGATGAAACAGAAGACCATTAAATCATTGTTATAGAGTGTATTCAAAATATATAAATAATAAAAAGATATATATAAAAATTAATAATAAAACAATAAATACATTTAAAAAATAATTAAATAGTTCAATACAAAAAAACAAAAGTAATTAAAGCTGGGGTTGGTAGTAAGATTTAGATTCACTTTTTGTTATACTGGTTAAAATGATCTTTATGTCCCGATGGTAATCAATACATAATGTGTTCTTAAAAAAAAGCAAAAAGAAGCCACTATCTCCAGCCGGAGTAAACCTGGGAAAACACCAACCATCCCTGCCATCAGGAGCCAAACTATGAAACCAATCAAATCCTGTCCTGCTGTTCTGCCCACCTCCTGCACATACATTTCATGTTTGTTTGTGTTTTTAACTTTCACTATGATAATGTTTTGGTGTTTTCTTACTGCTGAGTGAGACATGAGTTGACGTAGTGCAAAACACAAACGATGAGCTAAGACCGGTTTTGAATCAGTCACGATCATATGGTCGCAAATCAAAAAAGATGTCACTATGCAACCCTTATCTCCTCATGGAGGTTGCTCCAAAGTCGAGGGGACCTGGTAGAGAAGGCTTTAAAATAAGAGGAATCTAGCAAATAAATAAAAAATCAAGTAATGTCTGGGGGTTAAAAACAGCAAGGCTTCACTTCACATAATTTTAATTCTGATTTAGTGTGCAAAAGTGTTTGAAACACTTTACAACCCCTCTCCCTCCTCACATTCCCCCAAACAGACATTTGCACTCTCTAGACTCTGACGATTCTTGTTAGCACAAATAAGAAGATGAAATAAATAAAACTCCTGCTCGCTCCAGGTCATCATTATTCAGTGAATCGAGAGCAGGGTAAATCTGTGGTATTAAATATTGACCTAAAGCTGCAGGGACCCTTCATTGATTCATTCCCCTGAGTAATGCTTGCTCCAGAAAACTTCCCAACTTTTTCCTTTGTCGCAGCAGCGTCTCCTTGTCACTATTGATCCCTAAGCTTTTGGAAGTCATTTTATTGTTATGGTTGGAGGCGTTTGAAGCCCACAATGGCTTTGATGAGTTACTTCAAATAAACCTTTATAAATATTTATCAGTCAGCTTAATCTGTGCCAATGGAGCCAAGGAAGTGCTGATGTGCTCACAGTCCTGCACAATAGGTATCAATCTCTCAGTGGGGTCATTTACTCTCTCGCTGCAGGCCGTTACTGGAACTAATTCACTTTCCAACGCGGTCATATTAGTTCAGCTATGAGCAATATATCTATCTGTATCGGCTTTTAATACTTTTTTATTTGCTTTTTGTGCAGCTTTGTTTTGTAATAGGTCTGCACAATTGAAGAATCTGAGTTGTGCAAAGACATTGTTCAATAATGTGATATATAAACACACTGAAATGTGAATATTAGCTGTTCTGTTACAGATCCTGAGTTTTTCCTTTTTCTACAATTTTTCCATGTCCACATTTTTCTTGTTCTCTAGATAACATCACAGATCCCACCACATAGGTACAAATAATCAAAGGTAGCTGGGGCTTTTTCTGATTTGCAAGATGCTGTGACTACATGGGCCATATATCCAGGGAATCATCAAATGCAGTGTAATAAGGTATTTGTGTACATGAAATAGTATTTCTTATCATTGCAACTCAGGCGGTCTACACGATTTGTTTGTAGTACAAGTTCTTATCTTGATGATGATGCAGCCCTAGTTTGTAAACTGGAGATAAGTCTCCATTCTTCTGTTTTGTTGTCCTCCAACAGTTTGAAAATATAATTTCCAGCTGAGCAGGCAAGAAATGAGATGTAACTGATGAGCACAATCTATTTTTGAACAGAATCCAGGACAAAAGCAGTTTCTCTTGGTTTCTGTGCAGGGATAGAAGAGTTTCTTGCATCCTAATTTTTTTTCACTATTGGCTCAACACAGGCCGCTCTTACATTCACTGCAGTCTAATTAGCCGCTGCCTTGCTTTTGTTTTGGAACAGCATGGCCTGAAGGACCAGTGTGACTGCAATGAAATGTGCTGTGTCAGAGCAGTGTGTGCGTTGAATGTTAATAAGCTCTTTCAATTTCTGCCAAAGTGTCTGTCTGACAGAGTAAGAGACATTGACAAGTCTTTGCACCTGTTTTCTGCTCTCCATAGGGCCTGTTTGAGCCTGATCGTACCACATTTTGCCAAATGCTGCTTGAGTGGTTCGCTGGATGGCTACAGGTTTCATAAAAGCAGAGCTGGGAGCAGGGTTTTCCTGTTTTATTGATGCTATTTCAGACGACTGTGCATGCATTTGTAGACTGGGAAATCACTGCTCCAGTAGGGTTGTAAAAACTATGTCACACTGTTCACTCATATCGGGGTTACTGCGGCTGTAAACAATGGAGATGATGATTATGATAGAGGTGAATGAGTGCAATGGCAGCCAGTGTGAAATGTGTTTGGTTGGAGCCTCTCATTTGCATACTGAGTGACGGAGGAATCTCCCAATAACTCTTCTGGGACCCTTCCTAGATAATTCCTCCAAAATGTCAGAGAAATGAAGCTGAGCGAGGCTGCTGCAGTGCTCTGCTGTGAAACTGATAAAAGGTCAGTCAACATGTGCGAATCCTGCTGCAGAATGCTTATCTCCTTAATGGCTCCCCGTGTCTGGATACTGAGCACACACCACTGTTATTAAAGCTTAATTAATTTTGCCCGCTAGGCCAAGGAAGCTACAGGGTGTTTCTGGTAGTGAAGTCACTCTCTCTGTCTAATGTCCTGCCACACATCCACACTGCCTGGGTGGGGCTGTACACAAAGAATGAGTATTATAGAGTTCAATGCTGGTTCATGGCACCGAATTTGACCCCTTTTTGTGTTCATATCTGCAGCCCTTCTTCTTTCATTTCCTTATTTCCACTCTTCGGATTCTGCAGACACATTTCAAACATGCACTAACAGCTTGCTAATATTAATGATATATTCGTCACAGTTAATTGAATTGATCTAGAAATGAAGTCAGCAGCCCGGCTAGATTAAATGAATGTGGATGTGTGTTCTCTGGTGATTGGTTGCAGAACATTGATTTGTGTTTTTACTCAGAGCTATGAGGTAAAGCCAGATGCTAAAGCTACTTTATGACATTTTTGATAGCATATGAGATGAGTTTAGGTCCAGCTTCACAGAATCGCCTTAATCACTCAGTGGAAGCTTCACCTCAACCAAAAGTCGTTTGATAGCAATTCAACAGCAGCTCGAACACAAGCAATATGACATAAACATCATGTTTTCTTTGTGTGCAACAAAAGGCGATTTTTTTTTTTTAAATTAAAGCAGAATACTTATGTCAAATATCTCTACATGGAGTTTGACCAATACATGACTGTTTGTGTTGACATTTCTCAGTTGAAATTAATTGTAGCACTTAAAAGTATTTAATGCAATAGTGCATACACTGTGTTCCAAATTATTAGTTGCATTTTTGTGAATATTTTAAAAACTATGTTAACAGTCGTTTTCAAATTTGTTTGGAAGTCAGATAGTGAATATATATCTTCAACTGTGTGGTTAAAATGATGCTTTTTCATCTGTATTTTTAAATAAATGCAGAATCTGCAGAAATGAGCGTGCCAAATTATTATGCAAGTTGGTGATAAGAGCATATAACTTGTGAAAATTAAGAACTAGGCACCATTTTGAATATTCCATGATTGAAAATAATAATATTTACTACAGCTGTATTCAAACTTCAACAAAAACAACAGTTTTCTTTACATTTGTATACAATTAGTAATTTTCTGGGGGAATATTGTTATCTTTTTTACCCAGCTCTCTTACTGATATTCTGGCTGTGTAAGATGCTTGATTCTGATTGGTTAAAACCCCTTGACAACAGTTATTAAGTTTCACTAACATGAGCAACACCAGAGGCAAACTGATCACACGTCATGTCAAATCAGTCCGCGGAAAAGAGTTCTGGCACATTTTTTTTCTGCTGTTTGACACCATGGACCATAAGGTGAGGTAAAACCGTTAGCTTCAGTTAGCATCAGTTAGCATCATATTAGTTATCAATGTGGCTAAAACGTTAGTTTCTGTTAGCATGGTATATCGCAGGCTACGGACATTTTCATATTGGATCCTGCACAGCAATGTTAGCAACAAGCGGAGCAGGTGAGATAAACTTTAGGTGAGCAATCTCATTGTTGATTTTTAAAGGTGTGAACTGCAGAGCTCGGAGAAGGAGAGCTGAATGAGGACAGTTTCATGTAAAACCAACTGCAACATGCAGATAAGAATCCATCACCGTGGAACACTAACTGACGAGGAATCACTAGGACTATTTTTTTAAAACTGTAAACATAAATCATTTTAAATCAATAAAATAATCTTATAATGAAGGTTTTTTGCCAACATGTTTGTATTTTAAAGGCCCTGTGAGGAGTTTTGAACTGGCTGAGAAACAGACTGAAAATGATACTGATGCCTCTTTATGACCTTCAATAGCAAACAAGACCATCAGCAGCAACACTGACACCTTCTCTGTTGTCATTTTTAATGCCTGAAACCGCCCTGAGGGGGTAGGTGTCAGACCAGATGATGGACATCTCGCTTCAGAAACAGCCTTTATTTGACTGTTTTCATGGAAAATAATCACATTGCCTGATGAAGTTGACTGTTGAAGACAACAGGATGAGGTTTTTGTTGAAAACACTACTTTTGCATGTATAGGACAAGCTTTAAGTTAGTAGCCGGGTAATTTTCGCGTCAGGGTTTTGTTTCACCCTGTCGGGATTCTATTTCCCATAACTACCTGCTCACCACACATTATGCATTACATATTACATGTTGTGATGCTTATTATGAAGGACTCTTGGACAGAGACAAGAGGCTCGTGTTTGCAGCACTGAAAATAATAGCTTCCTTAAAGAGCTCTTCCTCTTGTATGATATAATCTTTAGTGTATCACTTCATATGACCTTATTTACATTAAAGATATGTCACTAAATTTAACTTCTAGTTTAAAAATATGGCATGAAAAGTCAAACAAACACAACAGGCTTAAAAATGTAAACACTGTAGATACTTGGATGTCAATCAGATAGGATGTTGATGCCACCTGCTCCTCCAGGCCACATTCCTGAGGATTAGTTTGGATTCCTCCGTAGCACAGGTCACAGGTCAATGTTACTGTTAAACCAGTGTTTAAAAGGAAAACACTGACGACCTTAAAGTGCCCTTGACGGGGCTGAATAACTCTCAGGGATTATCTGGGGAAGAAGATGCTGTATATTTCAGGATCCTGGCTTTAGTGATATACGTTGTGCTTGTCTTGTGTTTATTGGTCATGTCAAGGTCATCATTGGAACAGTTGTGTAGCTAATGCAAATGTGAATGCTGCAGATGGGTGTTTGTTTGCTGCCTAATGTTTTGATCTTGATTGTGAGCAAGTTATTTGTATTGTTGTGGATAACCTGACTTATCAAATGAGGTTATCTCACTGATTGAGAAAAAGGAACTTATTGATTACCCATCATGCTGCAGCGTCATACTGAGGGGATTTTTGACAGCACAGAACAGTAATCAGGGCTTTTAGTGAGTGTAATTCTTGGAAAGTGGGAGTGAGAAGTGGAATGAGGAACGTAGAAAATGGAATAGGAGGAGGATCTGATAAGCAGCTGAGGTATTCCCCTGATGGGAGGGAGTTAGATCTCTACCATCCACTCAGGAAGTGTGGGGTGAAACTCTCCGACAGCACGCCTGAGCGGGAGAAGGCAAAGATAAAGCGTTCCCGCTCTCATTCTGCTGGCTCCACTTTACTCTGCTCTTTTGTGGATGCCAGCTGCTGCAGGAGACACTCTGCGTCCTCCACCTGCCCCGACGATGCTGAAAGGATTTCCACGGCCTGCAGCACCACAGAGAACATAGCAGCTGATTCACAATGATTCACTATCTGACAGCAGGTGAGACTGTCTCCACTGATGCATCAGAGCTGAGCAGCAAACAATCAGAGAGAACTAAGCCAGTGGTGGGTACACTTTCAGAAGTTATCTCTTTTATATGCTAGGTGGTTTTTTTTGGTTCAAAGGAGACTCTAAATAGACTCAAGCATTGAAACAGTCGGCAGATAGTGGGATCCCTGTCTTTGATGTGCTTTGCTGTGGAGCAGTTTTGAGCGTCTGTGTTTCTATGTGATGAGAGGGAGAAAGAGAGAGAGAGAGATGTGTAAACCTCAGAGCTGTGCCCCTGTTAGCCTGCTGCCAAGACTTAGCTGTTGTGTTGGACAGGGATTAGCCTGAGCCTCTTGTTTTTGTTGAAAGAAAAATGGGTAACGCATGCCAGCGTTGAAGCGTGGACTTCAGTTGTTGCGGCGTTGAGGGAGAGAGCTGCAGTAATGCTGTTTTTACACCTTGCTGTGGAGAAGCTGGGCTAAAAACAAAACCAGGTTACCTGTCTCCAGGTTAAAGACTACTGCTGCTGTAAAGGTCTATCTTTTAAGATACAGCTTGCTTACACTTTTGTCATTTTCACTTAATGTTCTTTGATATTTACCTGACAGCTTTTTCTCAGCAAGGATTGAACTCTTGTCTTGTTCTCAGTCTTGTTTGCATTGCGGTGACATTTCTTCTGTACACACAAACACTAATACATTGAGAAAAGCTCTCTTGAGGCTCCCTGTAAGCAGAGATGTCTGTCATTCTTTTTCTTCTTTATCAGCCTAATGGGAGCACAAACTCCAGTTGACCTGATGCTCCGTGCTTTGGGGCCCTGTAACATACTAGTGCCTTGTCAGTGTGTTTCATTCAAGTACAGCAATAACAGAATGAATCAGGGTCCTTTAGTTTAGTATATAATTAGAAGGATTTTATAACTTCTCGATCCCATTATTATACAATCTATTTCAGATCGCCTAAAAACATAAATACCTACTTATCTCCTTGTTTTCTTAGACGTGTTTATGCATCTTTTTTGAGTTTGAGATGTAGGAAGCAAATTGCCATTACAGTGACTATTCACTCTATATTGTACAGCTGTTTTTGACTATTTATTGATTACACTGCTGTTTGAGAATTGTTCCATAAAAGACTGAATTCACCCACATCATTCTGTCGTTAATCATCGTTCAAAGCAGAAACTGACTGTAAGCTCTAAGGGACATTTGTACACCCTCAAAAGTAGATTAAACGATGACAAATCCATGATTTATGTAGATTCAATAGACAGGATCTTATGTGTTACATTAGATACTATCCTCTACATCCGAGTTGCACCACCAACAATCTGTTTCTGTGCACACAGTGAGCCATGGCTCCTCTGCAGCACGGGTTCATTTTCTCTTTTGGGACTGCGTTGTCACAAGCGTTGATGAAAGCTAGTTTTGTGCAAACAAATGGCCCCTCTGTGCTGCAGAGTTTGTTCACGAACTGGGGATGCTGCAAAAATTCCATGACAAATAGTTCAGAAGTAATGCGGCTAAAACAAAAGCCTCAAAGAATGCAGATTCCTAATTAACAGGGGGGCTGGTGCAGTGCTGTGTGCCCCGTGCAGCTCAGCAAATTATGAGCTGTGACCAAGAACATGACTGGCAAAGCCTACGTGTGCCTTTGTGTGTGTGCCTTTGTGTGTTTTTGTTGATGTATGAGGGATCAAGGCTTTTTTTTTTTTTTTTTACGAGTGTGTACTGTATGTGTATGTTTTATGGATTGTTTATGTTTGCTCTCAGTTTTTATGTGTGTGCCGAATCACAGAGCATCATTCCTTCTCAACACACCCTCTGAACTTTTTCTGAAATGTCAACCCATAAATCTTTGCACCCTGCTCGGTTTCTCTCCCCTCTCTTTGCTGCATGGTGATGCAGTGAGGTCGTGCTTTCTGTTTGTATCCTCCTGCAGCTTGCTGTGGCTGTGAAGTTTAGCAGCTGCTCTTCAGAGGGTTCATCCCTGATGGCTGGAAATATAGCCATTTATTTACCTTTGATGCACTTTATGTGAGACACTGTAAACATGTTTATCTCAGCAATTTTCCTATCTGTGTTTGTGTTTATGTTTATGAAAAGAAGCATGCAGATGTAGCTTCTGTATATCAATATTTACTCTGGGATTGAGGTGGTGCAAAGTGTCTCGCAGATTCTTCTTTTTTGGGGGGCAGGGGGCTTTTTTAACTTTATGAATAGGACAGCTGAAGAGAGACAGGAAACGTGGGGAGTAGAGAGTAGTGGAAGACATACAGGAAATGGCCAAGGCAGGGAGTCAAACCGGGGACCTCTGTTGTGTTTTTAAAGTTATATTTTTGGTGGTCTTTTTGCCTTTATTGATAGGACGGCTGAAGAGAGACAGGAAACGTGGGGAGTAGAGAGTGGGGGAAGACATGCAGTAAATGGTCAACCGCCATGAGTCGAACCGGCGACCTCTGCAGCGAGGACTATAGCCTCTATACGTGGAGCACTTAGACCGCTAGGCCATGAGCGCCCCGTCTCTGTTGTGTTGAAGAATAGTGTTAAAGAATTTTCTGCTTTAATGGGCTGAGCATAATTGTGATGGAAGATTAGAAGAAAGAGATTCAGGGAATACAACTTAATAATGGATGCTGGGTTTGATATATAGTCGGTTCAAATTCAGTGCAATATCACACAGGGTCACTTTCCTCCGGGTTCTTCAGCCTGTCTAAGTGGGAGAAACACTTTAGAACTTAAACCCTCCCTAATGTAGAAGGGAAAATCTTCTATTCGGTGGTGGCAAATTGACTGACCAGGTCTCTCCTGGAAAACAATTACATCCACACCAGCTGCCAGAAAGCAGGTGTACCAGGATTCTCTGGCTGTGTGGAGCACTCAGCCACGATCGGGGAACAGATTCAGACAGTCAAGCGTGAAAAAACCAGACCTCCATGTAATCTGGCTGGCTCTGTTTCCCACCAACTAATCACCTTTGCCCTTGAGTTTTTCTACATTCCAACCTGCATCCAGCTCCTGGTAGCCAGATATTTTGGCAGTTTCCATGCCTGCTACACAAAACAGGAGGTTACACCCGGCTGGCATCTGCTTGGGAAAGGAATGGCAGTGGGTTGTTCATTCTCCCCCCCTGCCCCGTCCTTTCCAGAGAAGCCTTTGAAATCATCCTAATTGGCGGAAGACAAACTGTTTGAGGAGTCAGATCACAATCAGGCCAGCAACTGCCAGCCTTATGGAGGGACAAGGACGATGTGACAAGCCTTGTCCCAACAGAAGCCTCCTAAAAAAGGTTGGAGGAACTCCTCACATGGGCAAGGATGAGGATCAAACCATCAAAGACTTGCAGTCTCTCTTTACACCAAGGAGCAAGAATGACATCAGTGTCTGATGTGGCCCCTCAAAAGCAGGGTGGCCAACTGTCAAGAAGTCGGCAGCAGAGGCTTCATGGGAACATCCACTCTGTGCTTCTTGAGGAGTGTCAGATTGTCTGGTCATAGACTTAAGTAGGCCCTTCAAAATGTGGCCAAGGAGGCAGAGCAGGGGAGCTGCTGGCTTTGGCTAAGGAAGGAGGACCAGGCATGGGGAGAGCAAGGGTTTAAGGAGCAGCTGCAGGGGGCAGTGTGGAGATGTCCCCACTGCTGCTCCACCACCACCAAGATGTTCTGGGGTTAATGGAGTGAAACATCAATGAAGGGTGGCGCCCTGGATCATGACCCTGCAGCTGCTCCAACAGGCAGCAACACCCATAGACATATAAAGAGTAGACGCCGCATTGGCTGCTGGGGTGCAAGAAATACGGCCGCCATCTTGGTCCGGTCATCCTACACATGATCCTACCTGTAAACGTAAACTGAAGCAGCAGAGACTTCAAGATGCCAGAGCACTGTGCAGCAAAATACCTGTCATACATCCCATATATCACATATCAGAATATTCTGAATTGCGCCTGCCAAACAGATTACACTGAGTGGAGCGGGTGACCGGACCAAGATGGTGGCCCCACGGCTTGTCAGTGCCAATAGGTAGTAGCGGCTGATGCGGCGTCTACTCTTTATGTGTCTATGGCAACACCCGGCAGGTATTGCTTACTTGAGCTTCCATCTACCTTCATTATCAGGAGGAGCTGTCTCCTCACAAGCCTTTGCTATAAGATATAAGTTGTAGCAAATATGTTGTGGAAGCAAGAACTTGTTCCACAACAATTCATGTTGACTCTAGAGAAAACAAGTTTCTTAAGCTTCAAAGTCACATAAGCCATGCAAAGAAATAAAATGAAAAACATCTACGATTAGAAAGCCAGCAGCTTCTCTTGGGATGTGTTTTAGTTTGAGGGGATAAGTAAGGGATAATGTATGGTTAGCAGATTGTTATGGAAAATAGAATCCAGACAGGGTGAGACAAGACCTCCTTCTCCTTCTTCTCTGAGCTCTGCTGTCAAGGGGTTTTCAAGAAGCTTTGACCAATCAGAATCAAGCATATTACAAAACTGATCAGTAAGAAGCTTGGTAATAATGGAAAAAAGCACTTAGTAAGAGTGGCGACCAACTTATTCTACCTTAAAGATCCTCTGTGTAGGTGGCTTTCACTGTAAGTGGGTTATCTGGCAATTTGCCATTCCCATGGTTAAATTGTGAGAAAGACTAAATTAAGCAGAAAGCTAAGCACAATAAAAGGTTGTAGCTTAACCTGCCATGATTGTTAAATTATATTGTGAGGAATAAATTGATTAGACATGGACAGAATCTCTTTTTACAGATGAGAAGGAGCATCGTTTAAGAAGTAGATCAATCTGTTTTAGCTTCAAGGTGTCAAATATATTGATGGGATTTTGTTTCATGATTATAAACGAAAACTTGATCGTCACATATTCATATACAACAGACAAAAACAAACAGCACCAGAGTCTCAGCACAATAATGAATGCTTTCTCACCAGCACCTCTGGCCACTTATCTAGTCCTTATTCTCTCCCTTGGCAGCAACATACGTTCATGCTCTAGTTAAAGCAATGAATGGCCTCATGTAACTGAAATCAATAAAGCCTGGCGAGCTGGCTAAAGGAGAGTGCTGAGCCTTACACTTTGAGTAAGAGAATATGAGCTGTGGTTCCTGACCTGACTGCAGAGTTAACATATATCTCCACAGACGACTGAGGTGATCATTGTACGCTAATCTCTTTGTTAACACACAGCTGTGTGAGGATCACCCAGGAACCTGATTCATGACCTGATACTAATGCACAATCTCTCTATCCTCCATGTCCTGCAGCCACAACTTGAGGAGTACATCGTTCCGGCATCCTGTCACCAGGCAGATTTCCCCTGAAAACACAGAATACACACTACAGGACAGGTGAGTGGGTCTCCCTTTCCTAGATGTGATGCATATACACCGTATGTTTGAATGTACAGGCGGGTTACTCCAAGGGCAGTGCAAAAATAGAGCGGTAAATAGCTTGTCACCCTAACTGACGAAGCATATCATCAGGGAGGGTGGGATTATTATTCTTCAAATTAAAGACTTAATAGGATTTATGGTAATAGATTAGCTGGTTATACATCAGCTTTTGATGGTGTTACTATAGTATTTGGGTCATGAATCTGTAGTCATCAATCAGGCAAGTTATGGTCAAGTTTGCTTTGTTTTTCTGCTCCATCAAGGCGTATTATTCCTAAATGCTTTTTGAATGTTTAAATTGAAGAGCTGAGTTTTTAGGAAGTAGAATAAATAATCGCTTTGGTATTACTGCCTTTATTTGATAGGACAGCTAAAGAGAAACATGGAATGTGGGGAGCTGAGAGTGGTGGGAGACGTGTAGCAAATGGTCAGGGTTGGGAGTCTAACCTGCGACCACTGCAACAAGGATTATAGCCTCTGTATAAGGGTAGCACTTGAACTGCTAGACCAGCATTTCCCTCTGATTTTTTGTGAATTGAAATTGTACGGCATCACTGCATGATGTCATTTACTCCATTATTCCTGGCCATGGCTTCACAGTTTTTTCATTGTTGTTTCTGTATTTATTATCTGAATCTAATCCTGCGAGCCATCAAAGCCGAGCGGCAGGTTTAGAGCACAGTATATGGCAGCAGGTGTTTGATCGTATATAAGCTGGCTGGTGTAAGATGATCGTGTGCGTCTTAAATTCCACTATAGGATGAAACAAGCTGAGAGTCAAACATGTGACCGCTACATTCTCATCGATTAAAAGATGTTCTGTAAAAGTTATGCAAACTAATTGACATTCATCTGCGGCTCTCACTGTCATTCATGTCCTGAAGCGCTCTGTTATCCTTCTTTAAGTTCTGTTGAGCAGTGGATTTGGGGGCTTTAAAGATACAGTTCCTTTACTTGCATATTTTTAACAGTGACAGAATTTTTCTTTTACTTTGAAATGTCAGTGGTAATCTTTTTAAGCTGTGGTAAAGACAGCCTCAGTTTTGTGCCCCTCTAACAACAAATGACCAAAATGTCATGAAGGAGACAGAGCAAGTTTATATTCATGAAGAGGAGCAGCATGCATAGTAAAACTCTACAAGCATAATTTTAGACTGTCTGTCCCAGAGTCTGTATGAAGAGCTGTTTAAGCGACAGCACTCTGCTCTGTACTGGCATCCACTCGGCAAGATCATCAAACAAAGGGAAGGTGTTCAACCAAAATCAGCATACACGTGCAGGATGGACACTGGCTGCAGCTGAGCTTCATGTTTTTAGAATAGAAAGTCAAAGCTGTAAGCAAACACTAGGAAAGAGGGCTGTACATGTGAAACCTGCAAATGTAATATTTAAATTTCAGCACCAGTGAATAATCCATCCAGGAAAATAACTTCAATCACTGGTTATGAACACCACATTTAAGGTGCAGCTTAAACGTTTTACGCATTGACTGTATAAATAATGGACGTAGTATCCGTGACATCACCCATCTGTTTCTGAAGCTCTGTTTAAAAGCCTGTCGTCGGCTGGTGCCATGTTGGAAATGCTGAACTCAACCAAACTTTGTTTGAGCTAGAGATAAAGAGGCGGGCCTTTAGCCTTTTCGCTAACAGCTATAGGGTGCCCACCTGTCAATCAGACAAGTCCTTATCTGGGCAAAACTCATAAGTTTAATATCTTCGAAAATACCCAGTTATAAAAAAAAATTCACCTCCCCTTACAGTGTGTGTCGATAGAGAAATAAGCTATTCAGACTAAACCGTTTTTTTGAACCAGGCTGTAAACATATTTATTTCTGCTGCAAAGATCGTCTTCTTTGAATGGGTGTGTATGTGGTTTCTGGTGTTTCTGCAGCCAGCCTCAAGTGGACGCTCGATGAACTGCAGTTTTTAGCACTTCCGCATGGGCTTCATATTTTAAGACTGGAGGTTCATGCTTGGTTGCTATTATTACTGTTATTATATTTTTTAACTATGTTAGTACATTGTTGTATTCCCCTGTCCTATGTTGTAAGCTGCTGTAACAATAGAAATTTCTCCCAACGGGGGACAAATAAAAATCGGATCAGGAGCCAAAAAAGCTGATAGGAACATCCCTAGTTTTACCATAAGTCTCATGCAGCTTTTCATAATTATGTTTGTGAATTTTCTTAGCTTTAACGTAGTCCCAAACTAAAACTTTACAGTCATTTGGAGGAGCAGAGGTGTGAAAAAGACAGCTATAGTGCAGGTGTAAGTCACTAAAGGAAGATTAAAGCCGTACAAAGTTAACTTATTTGAATTCGGACTCTATTATCTTGTAGTACAAACACACTGCTGACTGCATCTGAATAATTCTTCATTTGTTTATTTTTATTCTGTATTTTTGTCCCCTTCTCCTCAAGCCTTCATGTCATAATGCTGCTGTAAAGTTAAACCCAGAGTTTAAGTGCTGCAGTCCTGGTATTGAATGTGTGCGACACGAGCACGACCTCACTGCTCCTGCAAAATGTTGCTCCTGTTAACCGTCACAGTGATGTTGTGGGGTTCATCCTGCGTATAATGATATCTGAAAGGAAAGATGGTTTCCTCCGTGAACCACTGGCTCTCTTCCAAGCAAGGAGAACCCCAGTGTGTTCCCCTGAGACTCGTATCGAATCGAGGACCGAGCAGGAAAAAGAGCTTCAGGAAGCCCTTCCCCATGGAGAGGTCGATCAGCCTTGCTTTGCTGGCCTGAAGGCTTTGACTTTTTTTTATGGATTACCACACTGTGATCAATTCGTCAACTCTCCTCATGTTCACCCACAGCCTGACAGGATTAAAAAATGTCAAATGTGCCCTCATTTCCTTCAAGAGAAGCAGGGAGAGATTGAGCTTAGTGTACTTCCTCCTTCTGCATTTCATAATGTGAAATATCGCTCCTCTCCACCACATGCCACAACAAATCTCCTGAGGAACTCTTCCGATGACAGACGTGGTAAACAGTATGAAAGCTTCACATAAAACAGCAGAGTCCCCTTGATACAACAGAAACATCCTGTAAAAAAAGCCTGGCTGTGGTCCAGGCTGAGTGCAGATGCTGTAAGTTTTGTTTCACTGTGGTCTCTCCTCTTTGCCCCCTTGTTCCACCAGGATTGGTACTTTTGTTTTCAGCCTTTTTCTCTGACACACATATCTGGCTTATCTCCCCAAGCTAAGGTGTAGTGCAGCAAATAAAGCAAGAAAAAACAACAGGGTTACTGCAGCTTTTAACCCCTTAGTGGAACGATGCAGGGGGCCAGTGGTGTAAAAGTTTCCACTGTGTCTTTGTAAGCTCACATATTTTGCCTAAAACAGTCTCACTATACAATGATGCTGCATGTAGACTGGCTGCAGAGCTGTTTTCAAAATGGTGTAGATGTTTCTAAGACGTCAACTTCCTGGAGGACTTTTAGCAGAAATAAGAACAAGTCAATACTGAAATAAAGACTGGATAAGCGTAACATGGTTGAACCATTGGTGCGTGGTGAACTTTGGTTTCAGCTTCAAAGAACTAGACTCCCTCCTGGTATTTGCTTCTCAAGAGTTCCCTTACAGTAGTACATGTTAAAGGTCACATAACACTTACACTAAGACTCAATATGGAGCTACAGCAATGCCAAAATATAATCCAGTTTGAGAATAAGTATAAAGAAATGATTTTCATGAGGTACAGGGAGGAAGAACGGCATTGATAATCATGAGGGATTTGCTTTGGTTGTATTTGTAAATATAGTGAATAAAGGGGTAGGATTAAATATGTTTTTACTTCTCCTTTTCGCACATGTAAATTAAAATGTTTCAGTACTTGCTGATGGGAATTTTATTTTTGTTATTTCTTCTTTTTCACTTGTATGTTTTTCCTATTTTTCCTACATCAAATCAAATCAGAGGTAAAACTCTGTAAAAACCATAGACTAAAAATGGACGTAGTATCCGTGACGTCACCCATCTGTTCCTGAAGCGTTGTTTTGAAGCCTCTCGTCGGCGGGTGCCATATTGGAAATGCTGAACACAAACTAACTTTGTCCTAGCTAGTGTGAGGTAAAGAGGCGGGCCTTTAGCTTTTTCGATAACA
The DNA here is from genome assembly GCF_009762535.1 of Notolabrus celidotus. Taxonomy (NCBI): domain Eukaryota; kingdom Metazoa; phylum Chordata; class Actinopteri; order Labriformes; family Labridae; genus Notolabrus; species Notolabrus celidotus. The sequence continues at coordinate 11,438,113 of NC_048274.1, forward strand.
GCTACAGGGTGCCTGCCTGTCAATCAAGTCAGCAATGCCCTTATTTGGGCAAAACTAGTATGCTTAATATCTTCCAAAATAATGAGTAATAAAAAAATTCACTCCCCGTACAGTGTGCCGAGAGAAAAACTAGCTAATCAAACCTAAGTTGTTTTTTTAACCAGGCTGTAAACATGTTTATTTCTGCTGTAAAGATCGTCTCTTTTTGAATGGGTGTGTATGTGGTTTCCTGTGTTTCTGCAGTCGGCCTCAAGTGGACACTCGATGAACTGCAAGTTTTTAACACTTCCGCATGGGCTTCATATTTTAAGACCAGAGGTTGTTGCTTGGTAAAAACATATAATTTAATCTGGCCAATCCAGCTGTGCAGTACACATGTTCATGATATAGAGTAAGCATTTCTTACAAAACAGTTTCCTTATTTTCAAAGGAACCTTAGCAGCACAATGAAATGGTTATCCAAAAGAGGAGTCATCATCTGAAAGGGCTTCCAGGGTTGTGACTTCCTTTTAATCCAGATGTCTGAAACCTAAAGAGCAGCTTTTTAATTATTGTGGTTTTTGTCTGCCTTTTGTGAGAGTAGGGAACGACATGTGGTTGGAATCGAACCCAGGCCTCTCACTTTGAGAACTTTATCCTCTGCACATGCGCAAGTTAACCACTAGGCCAAACCGGCACTCTTAGAGCAGCTTTAAATTATGATATAAAACAGGAGGCCTGCTGTGACTGGTGGAAAAATAATCTGCAGGAACTGAATGTTTTTCCTTTCTCAGCACATACTTTCAACAAACTGATCCTTGCTGTCCTCAGTTTCCCTGTTTTCAGTGATGCATCTCCTTCTAAGCACGTCAGATGGATCAAATCAAAAAACTGAAGCAGTCGGAAAAGTTATTGACAGTGATGCAATGAATGCTAAGGTATAAAAGTAGAAAAACGTACTATCAAAGGCTGGCAGGATCAGACCCACCTGCACTATATCACATCACACATAAAAGAATACTTATTTAATAAGAAATATAAACTTCCATAAAGTGAATTAAGCGTTTATATAAATGCTGATATTTCCTGTGGTTACTGTCACATTTCTTCACCTCCTGATAAAAGCACAACCCCGTCCACTTAATTAGTTTATACCCAGTTCATGTGAAGCGTATTGTTTGGGCCTACAGGGAGATGTGGTTGTTAATGCCGGGCCTAGCCTTCAAATTGTTCCATATTTAAGATGAAGTTTCTCTTCCTCACTTGAACCGAGATCTCTGTTGGGAATAGGATGATGCAACAGTTTGAAGAAGGGATGCTGTAACTGCTGCAAAATACTTCATTCTTTTCTCTTTTCTTCTGACTATATTGTATTAATATTTTATCATCGCCTGGTTTTTTTTTATTTTTATGTATTAGTCTGTTAGTTTCTTCCAACTTTTAAAATGACGTTAAAGTAGCATAATGTGTCAACATCCCAAGATTTTACTTCAGAATTGGGACCTAAAAAAGTCTTTTTTTTTAACTTATCATTACCTGCTTGTGTGTCATTATGTGCCATAGGTTTGCGCTGTTTGAAACATCAATCCATTAACCATACAAATTTTGTATGTATGAGGCATTGCAGTAACAGTAAGTGATAGATTGTTGTAGATTATGTTTGCTCAATCCCTGTCTGCACTGCCTTGAATATCTAATTATACCAAGGGTTGAGAGAAACAGCAGCTAAATGATGTAAATATATAAATAACAGTTACATTCACCATTGTAAGGTAAACTAAACAATCGTATACAACATTGTCCGTGAAGTCAGTTAAATCATATGTGGTAATACTACAGCAAGGCATTGAAAAACTTCACATGCCAGGGAGCATAGGTGATAAACAATCCTCTAAATGGGGCAACTGTGGCCTAGCAATCTAAGCTAAGCTAAGCTAAGAGGCTATAGTCCTCGTTGCAGCGGTCACTGTTTCAACTGCTGGTCTTGACCATTTGCTGCATGTCTTCCCCCACATCTCCTGTCTCTCTTCAGCTGTCCTATCAATATAGATGAAAATGCCCCCCAAAAATTACCCCCCCAAAAAATACAATATTAAAGCTGGGGACGGTAGTCAGATTTAGATACACTTTTTGTTATACTGGTTAAAATGATCTTTATGTCCTGATGGCAATCAATACATAATGTGTTCCTAAAAAAGAGTGATAAAAAGCTGCTATCTACAGCCAGAGTAAACCTGGGAAAACACCAAGCAATCACCGTTTTTGGGTGCCGAAATTTTAAACCATTCAAATCCCGTCCTGCCGTTCTGCCCGCCTCCTGTGCGTACATTTCCCCGGCGTGCACTCTCCGTCCCCTGCCTCTGCTTCCCCAGACTCTACTGACTGCCCCTCTTGCTCGACCTCGGGCCTGTCCCCTCTGACCCGATGAGGTACTTTGCTCAGGACTGTAGTCCGGATCAGAGTCTAAAAAGCTCTCACCACAGGGGCTCTGACAAGCAGAAGAATGAATGACATTTAGTAAGTCCTACAGAAAATATATATGTGTTGTAGTGTCCGTCCGGATGCTGTAGGGATGATGAGCCAATTCTTGAACACGTTGATCTTTAATAACTGGTCACTGTCGGCCGTGATCACGACAACCAACAAAACAACAATCAATGTTTGAATGAATGAAGAACTTCTCCTCTTGTCTCTCTTCTCTACACCTCTCCTGATGCCTTCACTGACTGTCAACACTGTAGGAATTAAGAACCTCTACACTGAACACGTTTAACAAACAGTAGAGCTGTTACAGTTTTATATGTGTTATAACTTTTCTGCTGATATCGTGTCACCAGTACAACTGGATCATGCTAGCATGACAGTTGTGAGTACTAACAGCAGCCATATTTATTTGTGTTTTTAGCTTTCACAATGATAATGTTATTGTGAGGACCGGTTTTAAAATCAGTCACGATCAAATGGTCGCAAGTCAGCGGCGCTCGTGCATGTGTGCGGGGGGGCGTCGTTTCGGAGGAGCTCCGAGGGGAAGGGGGGGGGAGTCATGACGAAATGCTACGTTCAAATTCATGCCAGTTTTCCGAGACTACCAACCCCAGCTTTAATGTTATAATATTAATAATTCAAATAATAACAATAATAATGCTGATGATTAGAATAATAGTTAACGGGGCTATTGGTCTAAGTGTGCGCCCATAGACTGTATAAAATATGGACGTAGTATCCGTGACGTCACCCATCTGTTCCTGAGAGCTGTTTTGAAGCAAATCGACGGCAGCAGCCATATTGGTAATGCGGAACTCAACTAGGCAGAGTGTGACGTAGTGTGAGCCTCTTAGCCAATGGCTGTGTGTTCCCGACCGGGAGTCACGTCAGTCATGTCCTTATTTGGGCAAAACTCATAATCTTAATATCTTCTTAACCGTCATGTTAGAAAAAAATTCACCCCCCGTACAGTGTGTGCCATTAGAGAGATTAGCTTTGTAGGACCAAGCCGTTTTTTGAACCAGGCTGTAAACATGTTTATTAATGCTGCAAATATCGTCTTTTTCCCATTCATATCTATGTGGTTTCCGGTGTTTCTGCAGCCAGCCTCAAGCGGATTTTCGATGTATTGCAGTTTATATCACTTCCGCATTGGCTTCATCGTTTGAGACCGGAGTTTGCCGCTTGTGTGCGCCCCATGTATAGAGGCTTTAGCCCTCGTCGCAGAGGTCACAGGTTAGATTCCATATACTGCATGCCCCCCCCCCCCCCTCTCTCTACTCCCCACATTTCCTGTCTCTCTTCAGCTGTCCTATACATTAAAGGCAAAAATGCCCCAAAAATGTAACTGTCTAAAAAAAAAAAAACAATAATAATAATAATAATAATAATAATAATATTAATAATAACAATAATAATCCCCCAAATAAAGAAAGTACTGTATTTACAGCTGGACTAGACTGGATGTTAATTTATTTATAGTTTATTTGTTAGGGACAGAGACAGTTTAAATAGACAAACTGTGATCAGCCATCCCATACAAGTATCATGCTGTTATTAGTGACTTGTTCTGAGGATTATACCAGTAATGGTGACTCTTAAACCTTGGGTCATGTAGACAAGGCACCTGCTATGGTGAAAAATAATTTCTATCGGATGTTATTGTGTACATGTACAGTGTTTCTCTGTATTTATAGTAAAAGTTATTCTCTGTAGCATTGATGAAACAGCTCTCCAGTGTTCTTGTCAGTAACTATTGACTGATACAAGCTAACACTGTGGGTGATACTTCATTTAGTCTCTAAATTTTTATTTGAGAGCAACTTTGGTAGTTGTACCCAAACAGTTATTAAGTCTGTGTGCTGTGGTTTTGTGAAAAACTCTCAAAAAAAAGAGAGAAAAATCAGACTGCATTAAAAGACCAGCTTTACGTTGAAACTGTGAAAGCTTTGCTGTATTTGCTGTGTGTTCATATTTCTGGATCCTTAGCAATATGCTGATGTCATGAGTTGGGACTTTTACTTGGCATAGTGGAACTGCAGTGTGTGTGTGTGTGTGTGTGTGTGTGTGTGTGTGTGTGTGTGTGTGTGTGTGTGTGTGTGTGTGTGTGTGTGTTCCTCCATATGGCTTTAACACATGGCTTAGGTTCTTTTCTGTTTGTTTTGGCTTGTTATCTGTGTGTGTGTGTGTGTGTGTATGAGATGTGCCTTGGGGTGTGTGTGTCAGATGAAGTGTCACTGAAGTGTCTGAAACACAAAGCTTACACTGTTAACACATCCACTGCAAAGCCATTGGTTGTGACCGGTCGCGTGGCGGTGTCAGAAAATAGTCATATCCTTTATATGTGAAAGGATATGACAGGGCTGGACTCGGTGTGTCTGTAGTTTGTCACAGGAGACAAACACTATCAGTCTCCAGAGCTTCTCTTCCTGCCCGTATCACTGAACCTTTTCTATGCTGCCTTCTCCCTTGTAGGTTAGAAGCCCGTATGTCCAAGTCAGCGGCAAGTCAGAGATCCCCCAGCATGGTCACAGACTCCTCTAAAGCCGTGACCCCAGCAGCAGTGGATGGCACCTCAGGGCCAAAGGTGAGCGTCAGTGTTTCTGTTCTCTTCTTGTATTCTAAAGTTTTACAGTATATCTCTGAAGGTGTTTAAAGACTTGGTGGTAGTTTTCTTTAGAAGCTCTCATATTGACAGTACAGGCTCATGTTGATAAATTGGTTTAATCTACTCCTGAAGACGTTGTCTCGTTCTGATTAATGTCCTCCTCGAGCTCAAATTTAGACTTTTTTTCCAATTAAACGTAAAGAAATCCTGTGGGACTGGACTGGGGTGTGGTGTACAGTTTAGGTCTTTGTGAGAGACTGGCTGTTGTTACAGCTGATGATGGAAAATTTTGCTGCATCCATGTTTGGTTAGTGAATAGTTGACACACCAGAGAGGACAAAGACAGTAATGGATGGACCGAGAAATCTTGGATTGCTTTCAGACACCTGGAAAACACTGAAAGATATTTAACTATTTACAAAGTCTCTCTTTTTACTTGTCATAGCTGCTAAATGTCTTGACTGCAATAATTTAAACAGCTGTTAAATTTCTTTATCAATCAATCTTTATTTATAAAGCGCCAAATCACAACAGATGTTATCTGAAGACTCTTTCCAAACAGAGCAGGTTGGGACCATACTCTATGTTCTACTATTAACAAAGACCCAACATTAAGACAGGATAAGATCCAGTCCCATCTTACAGACAGGACTCAGTCTGATCTCATCTTAATCCACCATGAGCAGAGCACTTTGCAGCATTTGGCAAGTTACAGTGGCAAGGACAAACTTCCTTTAACAGGCAGAAACCTCCAGCAGGACCAGACTCATGTTAGACACACATCTGCTGAGACCGTGTTGGGGTTGGAGAGAGGGATAGAGAGAGATGGTAGTGGTGAGACAGATAGTAGTACAAGTTGTTTATATAAGTATTACTCTGTTGTGGGAATAAAACGTGTTTGTTTGTCTTTGCAAAATGTAACCATGATTGTGATAATTAACATAAGCTTCAAATAAAAAAATGCCAAACACTTGCTGGTTAAAACCCTCTGAAGTGCAAACCTTGCTGCTCTTCAGTGTCTGATATTATAGTCCACTCAGCATTGCTCAGTTTTAAACTGTTGTTCTGCCAAAACAAGCAGCAGTAACAGCTTACTCTTTGGCTCTTGTCACCTGTTAAGGACATTTTTTAAACAGTTTTGACATTTAATAGATTCAATGATTAATCTAAGTTTTTTAGTGACTCAATCTAGTATGTTTCATTTTCATTGCTTAAAAGAGTAACTTCCATGACTTTGGTGTGCAGATGTCTACACTAAGAATACAACCCGAGGTATTTCTGCAGAGAAGCCCTCGAGCAGAGATAAGATTTCATTGCTAAAGAGAATATCAAGTCTAACCTTTACTAAAAGTATGCCTCATTATAATGCCATGCACACATCCACTTGAACAGTTGGCTGGATTTTCCTTTTTTATGAGGAATATAAAAAGGAAGTAGATAGAAAGCTATTCACTGTATAAAATTACTCTTTTCTTTTATAAGTTCCCTCAGTAGTTGAAATTGGTGTTATGTTTCTCAGTCTTAATACATCAGGATACTACCTGTAAAAATAAATTATAATGTCAAGGGTTTTAAAGCTCTATATGTAACTATATCCGTATCTGTAGCTGACAAAACTGCATTGCTATCTGGAAGTCCTGGCTTACTCGTGTCTCCCTGTTGCATCCAGAGCAATCAACAATTCCTGAGCCGTTGTATGATGTAAAAAACTAAAACAACTTTGTAAAACCCAAATTTTAGCAGATAATGCTTGATTCCATTCCAGTTTTATTTAACCTTTATTTAACCAAGTTGGTCCCATTGAGATCAAAGATCTCTTATCCAAGGGAGACCTGAGAATAATAAACAATATTCCACAGACACGCTGAAAAACCGTGTGACTCCAAACAAGTCTAGCTTCTACTGACTCCTCCCAATGTCTGTGCCACACAATCCTACATTAAAGAGACAGCGTCTTCTCATCAGAAAAGAAACTAAAATATTATATAAAACAACCAAATCCAATTATATTTTTACATGCTTTACCCCTACAATTTCTCAACTATACTAATGCTAAATAAATCTATAAACAGTCATTAATAACCTGTAACATTACTTTGCCTCATACAGTATCTATATATACATATGTAAAATGTCATTCATCTAGAAGCCAAAGATCCTTGGTTGCACAGTTAAGATCTGGTATTCTTACTCTGGCATGAGGTTGGTCGATTTAAAAACATCCCAGAAGTAGACAGACTTTGTGAGTTGTGGGATTTGAATGAAGTGGAAACCAAGTCCCATTTTCTTTTGTACTGTACAAACTATGATGACCTCAGAAAATTATTGTTTCTTGAAATTGCTGTAAAAAGCTTAAATATTGTGGTGGACAGGGGTGCAGACTTGGCCTACTGGTTAAGTTGCACACCTATGTAGCAGGCGGCCCGGGCTCGAATCCAGCCTATGGCTCCTTTCCCGCATGTCATTCCCCCACTCTCTCCCAGTTTCCTACACTATCCACTGTCCTCTCCACTGTCAATAAAGGTGTAAAAGCCCCAAAAATATAACTTAAAAAAGAAATATTGTGGTGGACAGATGTGCAAAAACAGGAATGGTTGTTTAATTTTGACGTGTTTAAGTTTGCTGATTTTAAAGCTTGGAAAAGAAGACAAGATAGTCTCTTTATGTAGTGTGCATTTAATTTAATTTTGTTTAAACTTTACTTGGCAATGAATGAACGTGCTGTACGCTCTGACCATGGACTGCTTGAATTCATTGTGTTTTGTAAGCCGATGCAGGCTGGGCTTATGATTATATGTATGACACAATAATCAAATAAAAACTTCAAACTTCTTTAGCCTTGCTACAACTCCAAAACTCTTAATTGTGTGTTTTCCCCACACATTCAAATAACCTTATCATATTTCCCCCTGGTCCTCCATGCTCCCCTTCACTAGATCTACCAAAAGCTATACACAGTGCACTTCTATATTGATTACTGTATGTTGCCTTGGGTAAGCCAGGTACATTGGTTTACAAGCCTTCAGCAAACTGAACTCTTTTGCTGTCCTTGTACTTTTTGCAGGGCTCCAGAGGTCCGGGGAAAGTACACAGCTTCGGCAAGAGGGATCATTCTATTAAAAGAAACCTCAACATCCCCGTGGTGGTGCGAGGCTGGCTCTATAAACAGGTGAGTTTTGGGTCCTCTGCTCTTATTGTGCTCTGATTTTGGTCAGGACACTCTGTGATGTGATGTGTTGCATAATATGTGTTTTATGTAGTCAGCAATAACTGTCCTTGCAGAAGTGAGAGTGCAGATGAGAGACAACAGGTGTAATTATATAATAGAAGCTGCTGCTCGGACTGCCCTTACCTTACAATCCCTTTTTGATCTAGGTTTGAGAGTCTCATGAGAGCACATATAAAGCATAAGTCAGCGATTTAGTAACACAGAAAGCAGAGTTATAGACTTATACTACAGAGTAAAATGTGAAGGCTGCAGCTTTGTGCCAAACCCTGCAAGAAAAATGATATATTTAAGGATATTTAATTACTGTTTTAATGGTATTTACAACCCCCCCCACCCAAACCACCCTACAGCTTCCTGCAGACAATCCCAAACTACACTTTTTTAATCACATTGTGAATTAAACTGTGTTGCTGCGAGTAGGAATTTCAAATACGCTGTGTTGTGTTTCCCCGTTTACCTTCAGGACAGCTCTGGTATGCGACTGTGGAAAAGGAAGTGGTTTGTTTTGTCAGACTTCTGCTTGTTTTACTACAAAGGTG